>NC_069501.1:57294369-57326869 GCF_027579735.1 Bombina bombina | reverse complement strand
CGTTCACTTTTTTACAATTTTTTTCACAAACTTTTGGTTTCTCACTGAAATTATTTACAAACAGCTTGTGTAATTATGGCTTAAATGGTTGTAAATTCTTCTCTGGGATCCCCTTTGTTCAGAAATAGCAGACATATATGGCTTTGGCGTTGCTTTTTAGTAATTAGAAGGCTGCTAAATGCCACTGCGCACTACACGTGTATTATGCCCAGCAGTGAAGGGGTTAATTATGGAGCATGTAGGGAGCCTTTAGGGATAATTTTAGCTTTAGTGTAGTGTAGTAGACAACCCCTAGTATTGATCTAGGCCAATTTTGGTATATTTCATGCCACCATTTCACCGCCAAATGCGATCAAATTAAAAAAAACGTTACATTTTTCACAATTTTAGGTTTCTCACTGAAATCATTTACAAACAGCTTGTGCAATTATGGCACAAATGGTTGTAAATGCTTCTCTGGGATCCCCTTTGTTCAGAAATAGCAGACATATATGACTTTGGCGTTGCTTTTTGGTAATTAGAAGGCCGCCAAATGCCGCTGCATTTCACACGTGTATTATGGCTAGCAGTGAAGGGGTTAATTATGTAGCTTGTAGGGAGCTTGCAGGGTTAATTTTAGCTTTAGTGTAGAGCTCAGCCTCCCACCTGAAACATGAGACCCCCTGATCCCTCCCAAACAGCTCTCTTCCCTCCCCCACCCCACAATTGTCCCCGCCATCTTAAGTACTGGCAGAAACTCTGCCAGTACTAAAATAAAAGCTATATTTGGGCTTTATTTGTGTTTTTTTTAGCATATTTACATATGCTGCTGTGTAGGATCCCCCCTTAGCTCCCAGCCTCACTGATCCCCCACCAAACAGCTCTCTAACCCTCCCCCTCTGCCTTAATGGGCGCCATCTTGGGTACTGGCAGCTGTCTGCCAGTACCCAGTGTAGTCAAAAAAATGTGCCTTTTTATTTTTTTAAATGATTTTTTCTGTAGTGTAGCTTCCCCCCCCCCCCCAAGATCAACCCCCCACCCCTGCCATGTCCCTTAGCTGTTTATTAACAGCTTTAAAAACTTTATTTTTTTTACTTCTCCCAGTTTATTTTTCTGTAGTGCAGCGGTTCCCTCCCGCTCCCGCCCCGTGCACGCGCCCGCCCGCCGCCCCCCGTGCACGCGCGCGCTCCCGTGCGCGCTCCCGCCCCTCCCGCCCCCGATCCCGCCCCCCTCCACTCCATTCGGCACATCGATGGCCGACCACCCGCCTCCCAGACTTGCTCCCACCCACCAACGATACCGGCCACCGATGTCCGGTGCAGAGAGGGCCACAGAGTGGCTCTCTCTGCATCGGATGGCCAAGGGGGGTTATTGCAGGATGCCTCGATATCGAGGCATCACTGCAATAACCGGAAAGCAGCTGGAAGCGTGCAGGATCGCTTCCAGCTGCTTTCCAGACCAAGGACGTACGCCACACGTCCTCGGTCATTAACTGTCTTTTTTTTGAGGACGTGTGGCGTACGTCCTTGGTCATTAAGGGGTTAAAAAGTTGATTAAAATTGCATGCTCTATCTGAATCATGTTTAATTTTGACTAGACTATTCCTTTAATATATATATATGGTACATTTCCCAATCTTTTTAAAATGCACTTTGGAAAGCAGCATAGCACATTTGATTGAGCATTTAAAGATTTACTACAGAAAATGTTAGAAAATACGCTTTGCTCTGGCACTATAGATTTTTAAAGCCACTCCAGCAAGCAGAATGGTGAAGCTGAAGTGAACACATCTTTAGAGTCTGAAAAAGCAAACATAGATATTACTTTCTATAGATGATTCAATAGTTGTTTGTTTAAAGATATATTTGATTAGAAGTCTGATATTTTAGTGGCCACAGAGGGCTACAACTAAGGATGAATGAGTAATACAATTATTTAGTATGACTAATTAATGGGACATAAAATCCCTACATTTTTTTTTAATTTTTAGAAAGAGTATATATATATTTTTAAATAACTTTCCAATTTACTTCTATTATCTCATGTACTTACTTCTTTGGTATCTTTTGTTGAAACGCATACATAGGCAAGGTTCAGGAGCTGAGAGCTAGCTGTTAATTGGTGGCTGCACATATATCTTCTTCCTGCTCCTTTAATAAAGACTACCAAGAGAAAGAAACACAATTGATAAAAGAAGTAAATTGGAAAGTTGTTAAAAAAATGTATGTTCTATCTGAATCCTAAAAGAAAAATGTAGGTTTCATGTCCCTTTAACCCCTTAAGGACCGGGCATTTCAGACAAAATTTCCCCAAAAGACCAGAGCATTTTTAGACTTTTTGCCATCACTACATTTAAACAGAAATAGAGCCTTTTTTATATTTACCTAGCAAAACTATATGTTTTTGCTTTAGTAGACAACCCAAAGTATTGACCTAGGCCCATTTTGGAATATTTCATGCCACCATTTCACTGCTAAATGCGATCAAATAACAAAAATCGTTAACTTTTTCCCAAACGTTAGGTTTCTCACTGAAATTGTTTACAAACAGCTTGTGCAATCATGGCACAAATGGTTGTAAATGCTTCTCTGGGATCCCCTTTATTCATAAATAGCAGACATATAGGGCTTCGGCATTGCTTTTTAGTAATTAGAAGGCTGCAAATGCAGCTGCGCACCACACATGTATTATGTCCACCAGTTAAGGTGCTAATTAGGTAGCTTGTAGGGTTAATTTTTGCTTTGATCCCTCCCTAATGCCTCTCAAACAGCTCTCTTCCCTCCCCACCCCACAGTGGTCACCCCCATCTTAAGTACTGTCAGAAAGTCTGCCAGTACTAAAATAAAAGGCTTTTTTTAAAAATATATTTTCTGCAGTGTAGGATCCCCCCTTTCCTCCCAAACTCCCTGATCCCCCCCAAATAGTTCTCTAACCCTCCCCCCTCTACCTATTAGCTGCCATCTCAGGTACTAACAGCTGCCTGCCAGTACCCAGTTTTCCCAAATTTGCTAACTTTGCTTAAAAAATGTGTTTATTTTTAAATTTGATTTACTACTGTAGCTGCCCCCATATTGTTTACCCCCCTCCGAGATTGATTTCCCACCCTCTTACCCCATCCCTCAGTATGATCCCCTCTCCCTCCTACCCCCTCCCTGATTCTCCCCCGCTCTGAATGTTTTTTTACGGTAGTCATAGCAATTTCACTAAAACAATTAAAGCATATATAAAAAAAAAAAGGTCAATTTAAGAAAGATACATTTGGGGACATTTATAAAGCTGTGAACCTGCAGCAGGTAGTTAATGAGCATCAGTCATAAGACCACTGCTTCTTAACCTATACGCCGCCTCCTAGATGCTGGTTTACAATTAGCCAGGACAAGTCCAACCAGGGTAATTGACAGCCCCTGTTGGCGCTTGATTGGCCAAACACTAGCAGGGGATGGAATTGTACAAGCAGCTGCTTGTGTAATAATAAATGCGGGCAGTGTATTGTGGCCCACTGGCCGCAATACCGGGCAGACAGGCTCGCTGGAGCGTTCCTTGTCTGCCCGGTGCTTGTTAAATGTCAGCCATTGTTGTGCAATGTATGCTCTGTTAACATCAAGTTTAATTTTTACTTCCATGTGCCTTTATCAAATGTGTTTTCCGTTGGAATTATCTCTATAGCAGCTCTAAATTAAAAAAAGAGAGATGATAAAGTTGTAAAATGGTAGAAAGAACATAGAAAGTGCTTTTAAAATATGTTTAGTGCAAGTTTATGAGCCTGAATATTGGTTTATTAGTAGAGTAGTAAAGAAAAATCTATTCACTGCTTCACTTTAAAGAAACATAATTCTGTGTATTTAAAACTATCTGTCATTGAAAGGGTGTAACAAATCCCCATGTGCAATCTACACATTTCACTGCAAATTAGAACGATTTAGCAAGTCTTTAAACAAAAATAACTGTGACATATAAGACCTCTGGCAAGGTCGTTGGGACTTCATTTCCAGAGAAGATATTTCTTTTGACAGAATTCACACAAAGAAGCATACAGTCATATCTACCAGGCAGCTGCAGTCAGACCATCACTAGGCTAGGCATTAGGCAAATCAGTCACTTGCCTAGGGAAACCTTCACAAAGAGTGACACCTGTCTAGCTCTCCAAGGGATGAAAATATGAAATAACTCATTTAAATGATAGATTTGACTAGCTGCAATTATGGTTAGCCAACAAAGTTAATCAGAAACTGAAGAAAGAAATTTGTTTGTAGCTTCAGTTTCATGTACACACATAGGGCTTTATTTACCATACAGAGGATGGACTCGTTTTCCAGCTACTTATATACCCACATATATTATTGCACAAGCTAGTGCTTGAGCAACTCTGCCATTATGCAACCAATTATGTGAGAGAATGACCTGTCAATCTTCCAGAAAGAATGACTCTGCTTCTTAATTAAATGAACCTGCACTGCATGAGTGACCCTGTACAGCAAGAGCTCCAAAGCTGCCTCAACAGCTTGATAAATGGAGACCATAATTATACTATTGATAATCATGCTAGGCACTGGGATGTCTAACTAACTTTTTGCTTAAAGGGACAACTTTCCAATTTACTTCCATTAACTAAATGTGCACAGTCTTTTAATATTTAAACTTTTTGAATCACCAGCTCCTACTGAGCATGTGCAAGAATAAGTGTGTATGCATTTGTGAATTGCTGATGGCTGTCACATGGTACGTGTATGCATTTGTGATTGGCTGATGACTGTCACATGGTACAGGGGAAGTGGAAAAAGACATAACTTTTAAAATTGTCAGAAAAAAAATCTACTACTCATTTGAAGTTCAGACTAAGTGCTATTGCATTGTATTGTTATCTTGCATTTGTTGATTATGAAAATCTACTGTGTTGACTGGTCCTTTAAGACTTTAAACTCCAACCTTTATGGGAACCTTTGTATTAGCTGTCCTAGGCAAGTCTCACTTGAAGAACATAGGAATGGGAAGTTACTATACCATAGAATTAGCTCTCAATATTGACTGCACCCTAAATCCTGCTTGTCTAGGGCCAGACCAAGCTGGGGAAGGCTAAAACCTGACCATATTTCCCAAACTGGTTGTAGTTATTATAATCAAGGGACCCAACTGAATCTATGCACATTTGCCATATGAAAACTTTGTACTCAATAAAGATTTTTTTTTGTTCTCTATCCACTCCTTAGCGTACTTTAGTATGCTTTCAGACAGGAGCTAAGTTTCAACAAAGGACACCAAGAGAAAAATATAAATGTAATAACAGAAGTAAATTGTAAAAAGTATCTAAATCAAGTTGTATTATGATTTCCATGACTCTTTAAATGGACATAAAACCCCAAAATTGTCTTTCATGATTAAAATAGAGCATATCATTTTAAACAACTTTCCAATTTACTTCTATAATAAAATCTTCTTCAATTTCTTGTTTTCCTTTGTTGAAAAGCAGGAAGATTAGTTCAGAAGCGTACACGTGTCTTCAGTACTATATGATAGCAGTTACAAATATGTTATACATTACCAAGAGCACTACTTGGCAGCACTATTTCCTGTAATGTAGTGCTCCTGACATGAGATTGCTACCTATCTAGATATCTCTTCAACAAAGACTAACAAGAGAATAAAGCAAATTTGATAATAGTAAACAGTAAAACTTTTCAAAATTGTATTCTCTATCTAAATCATGACAGAAAAAAATGGGGTTTCATGTCCCTTTAAAGCAATCTGGTTAGATTTAAGGAATGCACCTGTTATTTCATTTAATTTCATGTTCTATTTATTTGTAGTTTATTTTGTAGCCAACATGTTTTCTTACACTTAGGTCAATCTGAAGACCAAAAATGGTACAATGAACCAATACTGTCCCTGATTTATCCTCATAAATGTCACACAAAGAAAATTAGAGCAATATTGTTCCAGTTCACTAAGTGTATTTTTTTCTATTTTTTTCTATTAATTTCCATTAGTTTTTTTGTTAAGATATTTATTTTAATCTATTCAGATATAAGAGTTAGGGAACTTTAAGTCTGTATAACCTGAAGCTAAGAGACCCTTTTGCCAGCTTTGTCCCCTCTGTATAATTAGCATTCTAATTAATTTCTAGTCACGGTAAGAAATGAAAGGGACAGATCAATTGACAAATAGAAATGTCATTCGCCACTGTGCAGCTGAGTCGTGCAGCTCTGCCTCTCTCTAGGTGCCCTCCGGGGCTTTGTCTCTGTGTTATTTCTCCCTCTTGCGTTTATTCTGTTCCGATTTGTGTTTTGATCAAGCTATTAAAAAACCACAATGTAATTTAAACTGACATCGAAATCAAAACATACGACCTCAGTCAATTCATTCTCCAGTCTTCATTGTATAAACTTCAATGTGCGTGTAAGGTCACATATAAGCATAAAACCTTTTAGTGTATCAAAGAATGAGACAAAAGCAATACCTGAGTTAGTGTAATACTTTCTCAGTGGGCGTACACAGGTTTTCAGATATTTCTTACCTAAAGACAAAAATAGTTTGACATGACTCGATTCCAGTACATCCATTCTTGTATTATAATTTTTGTTCTTTGTAAAATAATACAGCTTCAATTTGTATCATTAAGAATTAAATACAAAATTAAAGTTATGCAGGGCTTTCAAAGGAGTACACATTCTGACTATTGTAAGAAAGTGACCAGAATTACACAGTCATTTAGATATAGCATAAAGATGTATTAAGACATAGTAAGATAATAATATAATATAAAGATTGGTTATGAGATAGTACGATAATTATATAATTTAAAGATTTATTAAGAGATAACAAGATAATGAGATGATAAGATAGATTAAGAGGTTGAAACATAAGTATGAATACACAATCAAAAACAGTACCTTCTCTTTTTCAGTTGGCACCTGCATAGACATTAAACACATAGTTTTATTTCCCAAAAAGGGCTACATTAGAAGTGGTGCAATAATATTAGCGTGCACAATATAGAAATATCACAACCAAACTAACTATTACAAGTTTAAAGTAAACAGGAACTCACAAACGCAAATTATATTTGCTAATTCAATGTAATGTCACATAATGCCTTACATTATCCAGTGCAGTTTCTGATCAACTGTTTAAGACAGACGCCACTTAATATTTACAAAATGCCTTTTGGGACTGAGAGGCCTGGGCTGAGTTAGGTAGACACGTGGAGGAGCTGTGGTGCTCTATGGTAAATCAATGAAAGGCAGTTGGAGTCACTGGTGATCAGTGGTGGTGTTGGCCATGCTATGGATGGTGTTTGGTGTAATGTGAGTAGAATCTAAGTGGTCTCTGGTTTCACTTTGTAAATCTACTTCTAGAGTAAAGGGAAAGCTAGGGCATTGATGGCGGGCAAACAATGTCCTGACATGTCCTTCCCAAACCATGGCAATCTCTCACTATACGGGATGGTTGTGAGCTCTTGCATGAATCACAACAAATATGGTACAAAATGAAGTAAAACAAAGTTATGCTGAGATACAAGCTGACCATCTGCATTGAAAGTAAAAATCTGAACACCCAACATGTGCAAAAGGTGGAGATTCAAATATTGCGACCAAGTTAACGTAAAACAAACTTCAATGACTTTTAACTTAAACCTTAAACTTCAATGACGCACACAAACTGGGAAAAAAAACTAATATCCATACTCGCGAGAATGAACAATGAATATTTCACATTACATTTAATAATAATAAAAGTAACATTTTCTATTTATTCTTAAATATATATATATATATATATATGTGATTTTTTGGTAAAATATATATCTATAAATGAAGCACAGCAAATATGATACATCATTAAGTAACACAAGGCTATACTGAAGAACATTAGAATTTAAAATATTTACAGTAAATACACAGTTAAACACTTTATTAAAATGAAAGTCAATCCTAGCGTTGTACAAACGCTAGGATTGTAATATTGAAACAAATAAAGGGGACTTTCATTCATGAAGTATAAGATACTTCATGTAGAAAGCTCCTTTATTTGTTTCAACCGATCGCCGTTTGTAGCTGCTACAGCAGCCCACAGATAAAACATTTTTTGCTAAGAGGAGACGTTTTCACCTCTTAGCTAATAGCCGTACGGTAAATCCGGCTCCCATGGGCGCCAAGCCAGATTTACCGCACGGCTATTGGCTAAGATGTGAAAACATCACTTCTTAGCAAAAAAATGTTTTATTTGTGGGCTGCTGTAGCAGCTAAGAACGGCGATCGGTTGAAACAAATAAAGGAGCTTTCTACATGAAGTATCTCATACTTCATGAATGAAAGTCCCCTTTATTTGTTTCAATTGTCAATCCTACCGTTTGTACAACTCTCGGATTGACTTACACTTTAAATATGAATATTACATTAATATGATTTTTCATGTTTTCAGGTACTTGACGTTGACTGCAAAGGGCTCCAATGCCCAGATATATATATATATAGCAAGAAAAACAAATCCTCCCTCCAATCTCAGCCACCTGGGTGCAAATAAAGCAGATAATACTCTCCCAAAAATAGTACACTCTCAGGATTTTTCAAAAGCAAGGTCAACTTTATTGGATGACGTTTCAGGGAACTCAAGTCCCTTCATTAGATCAGAAAAAAGTGAACATATGTGGTATACAATCCCAGACTATATAGTGAGAACCTAACAAGCACATACCTCTCAAATCAAACAAATTGCGCCAAACAGTAATTGGAACGCATCCCTGCTTTCCACCCAGCCACAACCGGAAGTGCACGAATATCCACCTCTGGTTTTGCCGGGCTATTCAATTTTCATAATACATAACAAATTAATGCCTCCATCATTTCGCCTGTATTGGGCATATACACACTACCTTTTGTGAAAGCAAATAGTATATGTGGACGCATATTAACAAAAAGTACAAAATAATATCAAAAACGGCAAACTGGAAATAGTCATAAATCCACTTCTGTTTCTGCCAAAGGTACAAATGATGTGCTATCAAATACAACATATAATGTAGGTACTTAACCCTAGTGATAGACATTCATTAAAGGTGCTGCCACCCTCTTATTGGTATATAATGTGATGGCTAAAACAACCTTGCATATTAATGCAGATGTCAAAAAACTCACATTCTTCCAGAAATAAAATACATTTCAAACATAGCTATTTCAGGGTATCAGGCTTAGAATAGGTGTAATATTAAACAATCCTGTCTATTATGTGAGCCTGTAAAAATACACTGAATATACAAGTGTGCAGCAAATAAAAATTAAAATTAAAAAATAAACACATTAACATCATAAATGCAGCTTGTTGACATCTCATCCATATGTCTAGGAAGCCCAATTTAGGATCCCCATAACATATTTTGCATACAATGTAACGCAATGTTGAGTATCAACTTAAAGCAGTGTGGCTAAGTATCCATTAAAGGATACAGAATAAATAGAAATAAAAATGTACAGAGAGCACTGTATCTCCTCTATTGAAATAAATTCCTATGTTTAAAAGGCACATAGAATACATGAATTTCAACTGATAGAATATTCCATATATAATGACATAATGTTCCTTCAAAAACGTCCATTTGAGATTTAGAAAATAGGACCACCCTCTTATATCCCCTTCTGTATGATGGCATACCTCCCATATTTCAGCAATATTGGTATCATCTGTTATGCGGGTGACATTATATTGTAGATATTGTGGGCACTACCGAGTTCCCCACTAGCGGATACCCTCCACCGGATCAGGGTCCACATATGATAACCCTAGTAAACAGACAGCATCCAAAGATGCTGCCGGTATACTACTATCATATCGCACCACACTACATATCAGCGCTCCAGGTATGTGTCAGATCATATCAAACCCTTGAAATCTGGTACAGAGTTCAATCCTCCTGGGGAGATAGTCCCCAACCTGTAAATCCACTAGGCTTCTCTAGAGAGTAGGAGTTTATCCCGGTCTCCTCCCCGGTCCAGCTTTGGTACATGGTCAATCAGAGTATATCTGATTGATGCCACTGAATGTCTCTGCTCTGCACAGTGCCGTGCCACTGGTTGATCCAATGAGCTCTTCAGCAATGCCTGGTGTATAGCCAACCTGTGATTAGCTATCCGCTCTCTCAGGGTACCCTTCGTTTTACTCACATAAAACTTGGAGCATGGACACACCAGTAGATAGACCACATGTGCGGTGGTACAAGTGATCCAGTGTCTGATAGTATACATTGTGTTGGTGTGGGGGTGATGGAATTTCTTTGTTGAAATAAGACCATTACATGTCATGCAGCCCACACATCTGTAACTACCCTTGATGTTTATATTTTGCTTCTTCTGATATCACTGTTTGGGGTCCGTACGTACCAACAGGTCACAGAGATAAGTGCTCTTCCTAAACCCTACCATCGGAGTTAGCTCTTGACTAAAGCGAAGCTTAGGATCTGATGAGAGGATCGGCCAATGTCTTCTTAGGATTTTACCTGTGTTAATGGTACCAGGGGTAAATGTAGTAACCATGATCATCCTATTGTGTTCTTGGTTCGCTTTGCATTTATTAATCAGCTCATCTTGAGTGGATAGTTGTACTATATCAAGAATGGGACGAGCAGTTTAGTGTGGGATTGTATACCACATATGTTCACTTTCTTTCTTATCTGATGAAGGGAACTTTAGTTCAATGACACGTCATCCAATAAAGTTGACCTTGCTTTTGAAAAATCCTGAGAGTGCACTATTTTTGGGAGAATATATATATATATATATATATATATATATATATATATGCCTGTTTGTGTGCACATATGTATTTATGTGTTTATATGTATATACAGTATATATATATACAGTATATATATATATATATATATATATATATAGTATATGTCTGTAAATACATATATACACATCTATGTTAAAGTCCTTTGCAGCCTTTTTTTTTCTAACACCAGATACCTCAGATGGTTGAGCCCTTATTGCTTTTTAATGCAATTTTTATTTTAATAATGTTTATGAGACTGTGTTAATATGAGAGTAACTGTACCGTCTTGCGTAACAGTTAACCAGAACTCTGAACTACTGCTAACCCAACGCATGTTAAATTCAAATGTGCTCAAGTGAACGCTTTTACATTTAACTCATAATATGTGCACTTTTTCACTTGTGCACAAAAATCTGAGAAATTCCCCTTATCGCTTGCATGCTAAAGTTAGCACGCCACTTGTAATCTAACCCTTTATAGCCTGAATTTAACATATTTGTGTTAGATTTACAAATGTTTGCTATATTTAATTAATCTTTAATTCATGAAAGCACTTCAAACCTTGGAAAAAAATGAAGTCTTTGAAATTCAAAAGGAATTTCCTTACATGAAAGGCTTCTCTTGTTAAATAACATACAATGAATGTGCTTTGTAGGAAAACAATTCATTATTCACTGAACCAGCAAAAACAAATATATTTTGTATTTTCTTTGCATGTAAAAAGTGTATTTGCTCTTATAGCTATAATCTATTGAAACTATAAAGTGCCTTTAATATGAGGGGGTTTTAAATGTTTGTTTTTTCCGTTTCAATTTTGTTTAACCCATACCACTCCAGATGAGAATACAGCTAGTTCAGTGCATGAAATGTGCAAATGCTTCAATCACCATGTCTATCCTTATCTGAGGAACACTGGGTTATAAGATATTGAACTTTAACTATGTGTTTAACTCTTCACAAGAAAATAATTGGTTAAAAAACAAAATATTCTAATTAGTTTGAGTATTCTATCTCCCTTTAAGTTAAAAATAATACCCTATCAATGTTTATTAAAATAGGTAGAAATAAAAAAAAAACATGGCATTCAAGGTTTCCACTGTTTTGTACCATCTATCTATCTATCTATCTATCTATCTATCTATCTATCTATCTATTTATCTATATATCATCTATCTATCTATTTATCTATCTATCAATCTCTATCTATCTATTTATCTATCTATCTATTATCTATCTATCCATCCATCCATCCACAATTTTGTTCTATCTATCCATCCATCCAACCATCCATCCATCCATCCATCCATAATTTGGTTCTATCTGTCTATCTATCATCTATCTATTTATTTATCTATTTATCTATCTATCTATCTATCTGTCTGTCTGTCTGTCTGTCTATCAATCATCTATCTATCTATCTATCTATCTATCTGTCTGTCTGTCTATCAATCAATCATCTATCTATCTATCTATCTATCTGTCTGTCTATCAATCAATCATCTATCTATCTATCTATCTATCTGTCTGTCTGTCTATCAATCAATCATCTATCTATCTATCTATCTATCTATCTATCTATCTATCTGTCTATCACCTGTCTGTCTGTCTATCATTCTTACTGATTGTTTATCTGTCTACTTGCCTTTCTGCCTAATATATTCAGATGAACCATGACGGTTTTTAGCATTCACAACACATTTTATTGATTTTGTATCTCACTGTACATTTTTTTTTCCTTTTGGATATTAGATCTCCAGTGGCCTAATATAAATCTCATTTTCCAATAGTTCTCCATTAAATATAAGGTGTGTTTAGGATCTATCTTACATTTTGTACCGTACATTGAAGGAAAATGAACTGTGCATTGACATAAATCTTTCACAATGTAATTTGAGCTACATTCCTAAATCACTGAAATGCCACTATCTCATTGGATGTGAGGAGTCTATGGCTGTGGTTTATTGAAAAGGATACAATTATAGCATTGAGATTTGGCCTGGGAATTCTGCAGAGTGTTTCCTTACATAAAAAGAACAGTAACTGATTTCTATGGATCTTTAGGACCATCACTATTTTATATACTGGGTGGTCCTTCTAATATTTAATTTGTACAACAGTAGAAGGAGTACAATGAGAATACAGCTGGCTTTAAAAAAAAAAAAATCAGAGAGTTTTTACGTAGTATATTGGTTACAGCATAAAAATGCAGCACTGTTTCAGTAAAAGGGACACTCAAGTCTAAATTAAACTTTCATGATTCAAATAGAGCAGACAAATTGAAACAACTTTCAGATTTACTTCCATTAACAAACTTAGCACAGTTTTTTTATATTTATATATTTTTAGTCACCAGCTCCTACTGGGCATGTGCAAGAATTCACAAAATATACGTATATATGCCTTTGTGATTGACTAATGGGTGTCACATGAAACAGGAGAATAAATAGACATACCTGTAACTCTGAAATTTGTCACAATCAAATCTACTACTTATTTTAAGTTTAGACTAAGGGGCCGATTTACCAAGTGTCTGTCCGACATGATATGCATAGAGGATCATGTCCGACAGACATCGCTGAATGCCGACAGCATACGTTGTCAGCATTTAACATTGCAAAAGCAGTTCTGGTGAAATGCTTGTGCAACGTCGCCCCCTGCAGATTTGCAGCCAATTGGCTGCTAGCAGGGGGTGTCAATCAACCCGATCGTATACGATAGGGCGGATTGATGTCCGCAGACTTAGAGGCAGCAGATAAGATAAGGCCGCTGCTTCTTAACTGCTGTTTCCGGCGAGCCTGAAGGCTCACGCGGAAACAGGGGCATCAGGGGTTGAGCTCAAGGGTGGAGCTCTCCAGCACTGTGAGATCTCTCTCCTTTTTAAACATGAAGGAGAGACAAGCCCAGTGCAATACAGCACTGCTTGATAGGTGAGTTTTGTTACACTTGAATTTGCTGCAATGCAAACAAAAACTGACCTTTCAGAAAGTGGGAGGGAGAGGGCAGTTCCCTGGGCTGAACAGGGGAGTTCCCAGGGTATGTCTGAAGCTCTCTCACAAGTCTTGTGAAATTTTCAAAGCATTTTAAACAAGCTGGTCTCACTGATTTGTCTCGCCAGCTGTATGCAAGTGAAAGTTGCTCAAAATTCACAATAAACTTATTTTAACTAACAGAAAAGTAAAATATACTAAAATATAGCCAATGGCAAGTTAAATTGTAGTGTAAACATCCCAGTTTAATTTGGAATTGATGCAAACTGAGCCTTTATATCAGCCCCAGGAGTTCTCCAGTTACCTTCTCTCTCCCATGTAAAATTTTGTATCCCAGAGAGCTTCATTACTTTCTATAGAAGTCATCTCTCATCTCTATGGAATTTACAGGTTTTTGAAAATTCAGTGTGTTCTTCCTCTGTGAAGTCTGATCTATAATCAGAATTTGTAAAATCACGATTCTAAATACACTGTTCTACTCAAAATACATACACGATAGAAAGTGCAAAGTTTAAGGGCCAGATTACAAGCGGAGCGCTAAATATCGCTTTCTTGAAAGCAATATTAGCGCTCCACTTAGTAATACCAGCGCACATAAACGCGAACTTACGCTCTCATTGCTGGAAAGCATTGCACTCACAAGAGGCTCAAATGGGAGCTCGTGACCTCAGAACCTTGCGCAGTGGAGGAGTAAACTAGTGCAGCAATGGGCAGCAAATATAAATATATATGTAAATGGTTATTTACATGTATATTTATGTGTTCATTTTTGTATATGTTGTGGGTAAAGTCAGATATTGGGTAATCCTAGGATTACCCACATATAACGGATATTATCCAAGCGGCTGGTAAAGCCTGATGTATGATCATAAATATCCTCAGAATGCGGAGTAACTGCATCAAAGATATAAAGCATGCACTGTAATTCCCCCATCTTCACTATCTTTTTTGCTTCCTCTTTGGGGGTTCAAGGCGGGCATAGTCCCCCTTGTAAACCTCATTCCCCAAGGTTCACTTGGGGTGGATGTCAGAGGATCAGCAGGGCACCTTCCTTGAACCCCCCAGGGGGAGGAAATTAGAGTACATCATGCTTTACCCACAGCCACTTGGGTAATGTCCATTTTACCCGAGTAATCCTAGGATTACCCAGATTTCTTACTTTACCCGTAAAATATATACACATGTTAACAGATAAATATATATGTATATAAGCGTATGCATATATATTGACATGGAACACACAGTTCCTATAGACCACACCCGTCAACTTTAAAGCCCCAAAACTGCCCAGTGGAGTTATTTTTATTTAAAAAAATGCAACTTTTTAAATAAAAAATTATAATGCCCTCGATTTTCAGGGCATTTGGGGCACTTTTAAAAAAATTACCAGAGATCTAATCTCTGGTTAATTTTCGAGGAGCTAATTGCTACCGTGAGCTCATGGTAGCATTAACCAGCCACTTGTAATTGTTGTTTAATTATCACACGCACACAATAATTTAGTGCCCTAAATGTAATCAAAATTGATCTGAAAAAAGAAAAATAGGAACAGGAGTGCAGAAACGCATGTAAGTGCAGATTATAAAGACACCTTTAATAATGTAGTGCCCTATCACAGAAACGCACTCACAATTTAAAAGATAAAAAACAGCAATGTGATAAGAGTTTATAAAACTGCAAACCCGCTCCGACGTCTTCTACCAAGTATAGAGTAGCCCAAGTCAGCGTATTCGCCAATCAGAAGAGGAGGTGTGTTTCCAGCCTGTCCAATTGGATGTCCTTAGACCCGTTACAGTCCTTCCAAGTGGGAGATGTGATTATACACCGATTGTAAGTGGGTCCTTAATGACACGCTGTGGATTGCTCTATGAGAAGTATTCAGTATAATGTCCGTAATTCACAGGATACACAGCATGGGTACAAGACTACCGTAGCCTCACAGGGACCCTCTTAATTACTTCACTTGACATACGTTTTGTTCCAGACTGGAACTCTTTAAAGAGAGAAATCAATCTGAATTGTAAAGTGATATAAAATAGAAAGCACAAAGTATAGATGCAGCAGAACTGTTATGTCATTCAGTGCTATATTGTACTGGGCTTGTGTCTCCTTCACATACAGGGAAAGCCTCTTGGAGAAGTAAAGCAAAACATATATATTTTGAAAATGTTACTAGGGATCTCACAGTGCTGGAGGATCATTTTAGAATGTCTCACCTGAGCATAGAGGTTTTGAATATCAGGGCCTTAGTGCTATTTTATTGTCTTTTTATAATGCACTTGTTGATTATGCAAATCTACTGTATTTACTGGTCCTTTAACATGTATCCCCCTGCAATACTATTAAATGTATGTGTGTATATATATATATATATATATATATATATCAGTTAGTATGTGGTTTAAAAATTCACGTCTGCACACTCAATTGGAAGATATAGGGGCCGATTTAAGAATCTGCGCATGCAGCTGTTTCCGTGTGAGCCTTCAGGCTCACCGGGAACAAGAGTTAAAGGGACACTGAACCAACATGTTTTCTTTTGTGATTCAGATAGAGCATGAAATTTTAAGCAACTTTCTAATTTACTCCTATTATCAAACTTTCTTTATTCTCTTGGTATCTTTATTTAAAATATAAGAATGTAAGTGTAGATGCTGACCCATTTTTGGTGAACAACCTGGGTTGTCCTTGCTGATTGGTGGATAAATTCATCCACCAATTAAAAAGTATATATAATTTATATAATGTATACCTAAAGAAATGATTATATATAGCTATAGATATGTACAGGAGTATCTATTTAAGAATACTATTTTCCTATGTGAACAATATTGGACTGTGAAATGTTTACAGTAAATACACAAACACTTTTTCTCATTTATTTTATATATATACCTCTGAGGAAGAAGGGCTGAATTGCTTGTGTCCCTTCGAAACGCGTCAGGATTGTGTCTTACCTTATGCTAAGTTTGCACTGTGTGCATATGTGACCAGCACCGTGCCCCCGCAATCTAGCAAAAGGATTTTAAAGTTTTAAGTTTTAATTTACCTCATAATATTGAGGGTTCTTGATGTAAGCATACATCGTTATACATTAATAAATAGTGTGTCATTTTGAAACAGTGTTGCACTATCGTATGTCCTTTTTCTTATATGATTGCATGCACTGTGGGGAAAGAGCGGTGAGAGGAGAGAACAGTATTGAAAAGACAACACATCTCAAACCTACAGCCGATACCGGGAAGGAGACTTATCTGTACACTACGCGGCACTTACCTCATGAGATTGAGGTGAAGGAGTGTAAGTAAGCTCCCAACGGGAACGTTGTGGATTGAAGCATTATCAAGTTGAAGTACTGCACATTTGATATGGACTATAATATCACTCACTCATAGTAGTTTTATTTTGTCAATTAGGACGTTCAACACATATCATTTTTATTGTGTATCCAATATCAGGTTATTACGATATTAGGTGATCCCTTTTTTACTCTGTATTTATTTCTTATTCAGAATTTGTAATTAATGTAATTAATATTTTATTTTATTTTTTAGTAACATTGTCTACTGTGACCCCAATTTACGAATTTTTTGTACTACTAATATTGTTTCTTACATTTTGAGACCCTGAGCATTATTAATATAACGGCAATGTGATTGTATATTCACACTATTAGCTATACATGGGTCAGTATTGTGTGTAACCATATGACACACTATCTTTATTTTAATTTATTTTATTTTAGTAATCCTGTGGCATTACCAACAACAACAGTATTATAATTATCACTAGTATACATATACTACTTATGTTTCATTGAATCGAAACATCGTTATATATATTATTATCTTCATCACAGCCATATTTTCAATTACATATTGAGCTTTATTCCAGAGTGTGGCGCCATCCGAATTTATCCCCTTTCCCTTTCCCCAACCATTTTTTTCATATATATATATATACATATGTATTTATGTGTTTTTTTAAATATTTTTTATTAGACAGTGTTACTATGAGTGTAACTGTATTGTACAACGTGTTTTTTGCGCAACTTTTTTGTCTCTCGTAAAAGTTACCCGGAGCTCTGAAGTCACATTAACCAATGCATGTTAAATTAAATTGCTCTCCAATGAACCTGTTTATTTCCAACTCATAATAAGCACCCTACATCCAACCATGCAAAGAGCCACAATAAACACCTTATCGCTTGTGCGCAACATTTAGCGTGCCACTCATAATCTAATGTTGGATCTTGCCCAATTTAAAAAATTATGAAAGATTTTGAAAATAACTTTCTTAAAGATAGAATAAAATAAAATGCAAACAATATCCTTAGAATTTTGTTTTACATTTTTCAGAATATATCCAGGTTTACTCTGTTGGCCTGGAATGAGTTAATTTGTAATATAGACAATAAAGTTGGAAAATGCACCTATTTCCCATAAGGTCTCAGTCAGAGCTAATTTACTACTTCATTAAAACTGTAAAATATTAGTACAGCATAAGAAAAAATGCACTAAAATAATATATTTTTAAAAATCAATCTTCTTGATAATTGAGTTTGGCGGAGGTATTATTGGCTAAATAAAAAAATGAAACGTGAAAAAAAATCATGATGATCACTATGAAATGGAGTCAGTTATTTTAACAACTGTGAAGTTGCATTGTAAATGAATTCAGAGCGTAAAAGTGGCGCGTATCCACAAATATTCTATTTGGAAAGTGATCATTTATTCAGAAAAAAAGGATGTCCCTGTAAATCGGTATGAGATGGGCATTCATCCCAGTTTGGTATTAGCAGGAACACATTTTTACTCAACGAAACAAAGGTTTTTCAGTGTCTCTGTAAAGTCATTGTTTGGTAATTTTGCATCCAAAAAATCGGCATGTAGCTGCTTAAATGTGATTTTTCTAACCTGTTAAATCACCCATGTTTTAGTGTGTCATTAAAAAAAATGAATACATTTAAAATCATTTGGACAACATACATTATCGTGTGCCAAAATTCAGCCTGCCTGTAAAACTAATGGAAGACTTATCTGAATTGTTTTTCCATGTGATTTTTTTTCTGTTGCATCAAATGAGGTTTAATACTCTGTGTAGAGGTCTGTATAATCATTCTGAGCAATATAATACAGTAAAAAGTTATTGGTCACAGGAAATGCAATTTGGCAAGAAAAATCTTAAAATTAACACCTAAAAAATGCCTTTTCTGATACAGGGATCAATTCACATCACTTGGAATTCCCATATGAATTGAATTGCGGGTCCTAATTTTTCCAGGAATGTTGTTTATTTTTGTTCTCCTGTACATGATATAATTGTCTGAGTCTGTATTGCATTGTACAGATTTGTGTATGTATCTTTGGTTGTATCTAGATATTAGTTTCTATCTTGTGACATCTAAGTCTCCTATACTTTATATAAAAAACATCAGAATAAAAATTGGCAATTATGGTTTTCGCTGGGGTTATCCAAACCCCTTCCAAATAGTTCAAACACATGGGGATAACTTTTTTTAAACGCATTCATTACAAGAAAACTCTATCTATGGGGGTAAATTTATCAAGCTCCCTATGTAACTTGATGCCCTGTGTTTCCGGCAAGAAGGCTCGCCGGAATCTAAAGACCGCTGCTCCATAACCTGTCCGCCTGCTCTGAGGCGGCGGACAGAAATCAATCCGATTGAATACGATCAGGGTGATTGACATCCCCTGCTAGCGGCTGATTGGCCGCAAATCTGCAGGGGGCGGTATTGCACCAGCAGTTCACAAGCATATGCTGTCGGCATTTATCACTGTGCAGCGGACATGATACGCTACATATCATGTAAATTCACGTAAATTTACCCTTTGGTCTCCATTTATTAAGCTGAGTGCCTTTCTGGGCTTTCTAACCTCTCTGCCACCTCAGGTAATCCTTCTGGAATGCCTAACAAAGCTACACTTCACAAAGACTTGTACCACATAGCAGTGACTTCATTATAATCAGTGGAGGCAAAGCTATCTAATAACCAGGCACTTGTCAGAGCAAAGAGCAACTTCCTTTGTGTAGGATATTAATATCACATGAACATCTTCAAAAACAAACAGAACAAGCTAAAGGAAACAATAATAACAAAATAAATGAAATAGTAGTAATTTCTAACATATGCAACCATGTAAAGATAAAAAAGAAAAGAAAATTAAAACAAGAAAAGCTCGCCATTGTTTAAATATCGAGATATGACCACAAGACTAAATACTTCACAGATTTTCATAAATTAAAATTAAATCCCAGGCTACAGCTTATCAGTTTATACAACAGCATCAGATTCTTAATTTCTGGAGTCATTCTTTCCAGTCTTTACCATTGCTACCCGTTGGTGTCCTTATATCTAAACATTAACTCCAACTTTTCTTTTAATACCAATAATTCATCATGTTTAAATTGATGTGCAACTGGAATGATGATATCAATTTTGCCCCGCTCCAAAAAAACATATCTGCAGAAAACCCTTGGTATGTTCACCAGCTTTACCAGTTATTATGTTATGCTATGCAACTGATTTACTACAGGCCACTAATAGTTCTGCCTTTAGTGAATCAGCTGTATACAAATATACAATGCAATAGGAATTTGTAAAGATGTTGAGCTTAGTGATATCAGTAAGGATAAAGATACCATTTGTCTCCAAAAATATGAACAGAAGAAAATGACTTCTACTTCTTAATAAGAACTTTATAGTCTGGACTAATTTTATTAAATTTCTTAATGGATAAACCAATGTAGAGCAACCACTAAAGCTTATCTACATTGTATTTAGGAGATTGTTACTTTTCCACTTATCAGCCTTGTTTAAAAATGATACGGACAAGTAACAGAGTGAGCGATGTGCAACACAATATTGTAGTTAATGGAATGTATTGAGCGAAAAGGGCAATTTGCCAGTGCTTCAAGGATCAGTGTTAGGGCCCTGCTTTTTAAGATATATAGCTTGTCAGAAATACCTATTTGTCAATGACCCAAGTATGTGTAACAGGATGTACATTCCATGGTGGTTGAGGAGGGTAATAAACATAATGATAAATGATCAAGATAACAACTCAATGGTGTTTGCGAAGTGAATTTAAATGATCAATAAGTATGAAATTAGCCACCTGGGCACACCACTCCCGAGGCACAATACATGATTGATAACACTGAACTGACCACAATAATAACTGAAGAAAGGACCCTTGGAGGCATTATGTTTTATAATAACTGAGACATAGGCAATCTAGTGTACCTTAGCAGTGGAAAAAAGCAACTTTTCACTTGGGCATGAAAGTGCTTTTATAGATGATTTGTAAGGCTTCATCAAGACATTATTATAAGTATCCAGCATTAACGAAAAACTGTAATTCAAAATGTATAGGTATTAGGTTGTAATGTGTAAGAGCATGACATATTTAAAATGTGCTTATACCGCCGAGGTTAAATACATAAGGGTCCTAGATGGTGATCGACAGGTTGTGCAGCTGCCATTTCTTATAGATGCACTGGCCATGTTCTGTTATGGAACTGCTGCAAGGTTAGAGTTTTGTACTTAATTTAATAAAAGGCTTTATCCTTATACTTAAAGGGACATGAAACCCAAATTTTTTCTTTCATGATTTAGAAATAAAATTAAATTTTAAACAACTTTCTAATTTACTTCTATTATCTAATTTGCTTCATTCACTTGATATCCTTTGCTGAAAAGCATATCTAGATAGGATCAGTAGCTGCTGATTGGTGGCTGTACATAGATGCTTTCTGTGATTGGCTCACCCATGTGCATTGCTATTTCTTCAACAATGAATATCTAAAGAATAAAGCAAATTAGATAATAGAAGTACATTGAAATGTTGTTTACAATTATATTCTCTATCTGAATCATGAAAGAAAAAAAAATGCGTTTAATGTCCATTTAAGTAACCTGTGCTGAAGCAGAGAAACTGGTAAAATTGGTGATCTTGTTTGTTTGTTTTGTATGTGAAATTCTTAAGGCAAGTGTTTGAGGATTGATTTGAGAAGCCATGGCATTTTTACTAAAGGGACAAAAACCAAAACGTTTTCTTTCATGATTCAGATAGAGCATACAATTTTCCAATTTAATTCTAGTATCTTATTTGCTTAATTCTCTTGATATCCTTTGTTGAAAAGAATATCTAGATAGGCTCAGTAGCTTGTAGCTTGCTGCCGATTGGTTTACATTTTAATTGGCTGACAAATGCGTTCAAGTACCTCCCAGGAGTTGTTTCTTCAATAAACAATACCAAGAGAATAAAGCAACATTGATTACAGAAGTAAAATGAAAGTTATTTAAAAACATCTAATCTATTTGAATCATGAAAGAAAAAAAATGTGCTTCATGTTTCTTAAGGTCTAAATATATTTTATATATGAAGATGGGCTCCAGATAAGCATTTCCTTTTTTAGTTACATGTGTTTTAATATACTAGAATTCTGAAGAAGGGTTTATACTATCAAGCGGACATTGTGAAGGGCATCATTCCAGTGATAGTTTGTATAGGGATAATTAAGCTTCAGTTTGGATAAATATTAAATTTAATGAAGCAGTAGAGGTCAGAAGAAAGTGATCATCTTAGTTACTACCTGTAATCCCCAGGATAAAAAAGGCTTAACTCTTTCACTATCAAAAAAGTCTGCAAATTGTACACATTCTGAGTCTTACAGAAAAGTTTCACTGTTCATAATAGCGATATAAATCTTATTTCCTTAAAAGATAGTACTCTTAAGAACTAGTTAAGCTTACTCTCTACTTGTCTGGCACATCAAGGGTTTATAAAGTAATAATGTGCCTTATTCTTTGTCTCCCCAGCTGTGCAGTAGTTGGACAGTTAGCTTCAGAGCACTGTACACACAATTCTTTGATGCGCTGTCCCATTAAAACCTCTTAACATCTGTAGCTCACAGAAGGATCACAGCTTGATTACAGTTCAAGTTTTCAGACTTTCTGCTTTGCTTCAAGTACAGCAAGAACAGCCAAAAATGGATCCTGGGGAAGTATCTGAACTTCACAGATCTGTAGAATATATATCGCTGACATATGTCCAAGAAACCAAAGTTGTAAAGGGTGAAATATATATTTTAAAATATTTTTCCTGACTGATTCTATCCCATGAACCTGTGCACCACAAAGTAGTTTACCACTAGCAAGAAAAGCAGGAAGCTGCCTATGGCCACTTGCTTCCTGAAAGGCTTATAACTGGCAGTCAAAGTGATACATCTTGCTTTCTTATGTTATGTGTACTATAAACTTGGCTGCCAAATAGAGCTAGTGCACTCCAGGTTTTATAGCATTTTTAAAATGTAATTAAGCTACTGAACACACATAGGAAGGAAATACATTTAATAGCCTTGGTTTCTTCTGCCTATAAGCAACAGAGATGAAATTTTGGCCTTGCTTATTAGATTGTGAATCTTTTCTATAGCAACTGAATATGATTAACTGGCTCAGGTCAGCCACAGTTTGTATAATATAAGCAATGACCTGACCTTTAAAATGGGCTTAAATAAATAACAGATTATAGAGGTTATTTATGTAAAGTAAAGTTAAATCAATTAAAATCTATTTTTATGTGTATAAACTTTAGTCGTCTTATAATCTTTCATAAAATATCAGCGACTAAACAACAGAATACTAAATAAAATTAATTTGACTTCCCAATTTAGCCGCTGTAAGAAATATGCTGTAGAAAGCCTGTTTTTTCTCTTCTCATCATTTGACATATACTTTCAGTAGATTACAAGTTAGTAGGCTCACACTCATGCACAATGCATTGCCGCTCTTGAACATGGCTGGTGAGTTAATATGAGTAAATTCACAAAGCACAGCACATGTCCTGCTTGAGAATAGCAACTGAGTGCGCTGTGTGTGCAACTTTATGTGTTTAAATACACTTGTAAACATATGTTTTTAACTTTTTGATTTCCTAAAATATAAATGGTCACCAGTATAAAATTTATCGGTCCAGTAAAAATTGCAAACCAAGGGCTCCATGTACTAAGAGGCGGGCGGACAGCTTCTTAACTCGCGAAGCTGTCCGCCCGCCTCCGCTACACACGGGCAGCGGATCTATTGATCCGCTTGCCCGTATGTATCATTACACACTCAGCGGAGTGTGTAATGCCCGCCCCTTCAGTCGCGCGACCAATCACGCGACTGAAGGGGCTGTCAATCACCGAGAGCGAGCGAGCTCTTGGTGATTTTGCTTCGCCACCTAAGAGGTGGCGTAGGGTGTAGGAAGCAGCGGTCTAATGACCGCTGCTTCTTACATTGCGGGAAGCAGGCTCGCATATGCGAACCTGCCCCGCAAAGGCTCCGGAGCAGCTTTCGCTGCTTCGTACATGGAGCCCCAAGTCTATCAATATTATGTAAAAAAAAAGCTGAATTAAAGAGAAAAACAGTAATCGAAATGTAACTTTATATATCCTATTACCCTCAAATGTTTACAATATATTTTTCATTTTGGTTAAAGGGACATTAAACCCAAATTTTTTCTTTCATGATTCATATGGAGAATACCATTTTAAACAACTTTCTAATTTACTTCTATTATCTAATTTGCTTCATTCTCTTGATATTATTTCCTGAAAAGCATATCTAGATAGGCTCAGTAGCTTCTGATTGGTGGCTGCACATAGATGCCTCATGTGATTGGCTCACTCATGTGTATTGCTATTTCTTTAACAAGATATCTAAAGAATGAAGCAAATTAGATAATAAAAGTAAATAGGAAAGTTGTTTAAAATTGTATTCTGTACCTGAATTATGAAATAAATGTTTGGGTTTAATGTCCCTTTAAGGGCATAGCTGCCAACTGTTCTGTTTTTCTCCGGGCCCTCCCATTTTTTTGGCTTCTTGCTCCTGCATTTTAAGCATGTCCCTTGTTCTACTTAGTCTGTATTTAGTTAATATTGTGTGCAGTACAGTACTCCCACCACAGAGGGTAGTGTTGATTATGATTTAACTTTAATGTCTCTAGGCTCCTTATTATTGTATGAAACTTTTTTTCTTCTTCTTTTTTGTCTTCTTTATCTGTGCTGAGTGCTTATCTGTTATACTAAAGTTTAGCAATGTGTAGTCAGGTAAGGGGGAGCCATGAGATATGTAATACCAGGGTGGGCAGACTATAATGTAATGTGTAGTCAGGTAAAGGGGAGCCATGAGATATGTAATACCAGGGTGGGTAGACTATAATGTAATGTGTAGTCAGGTAAGGGGGAGCCATGAGATGTGTAATACCCAGGTGGGTAGACTAGAATGTAATATATAGTCAGGTAAGTGGGAGCCATGAGATGTGTAATACCCAGGTGGGTAGATTAGAATGTAATATATAGTCAGGTAAGGGGGAGCCATGAGATGTGTAATAACAGGGTGGGTAAACTAGAATGTAATGTGTAGTCAGGTAAGGGGGAGCCATGAGATGTGTAATACCCGGGTGGGTAGACAAGAATGTAATGTGTAGTCAGGTAAGGGGGAGCCATGAGATGTGTAATACCCGGGTGGGTAGACTAGAATGTAATGTGTAGTCAGGTAAGGGGGAGCCATGAGATGTGTAATACCAGGGTGGGTAACTAGAATGTAATGTGTAGTCAGGTAAGGGGGAGCCATAAGATGTGTAATACCCGGGTGGGTAAACTAGAATGTAATGTATAGTCAGGTAAGGGGGGAGCCATGAGATGTGTAATAACAGGGTATGTAGACTAGAATGTAATATATAGTCAGGTAAGGGGGAGCCATGAGATGTTTAATACCCGGGTGGGTAGACTAGAATGTAATATATAGTCAAGTAAGGGGGAGCCATGAGATGTGTAATACCAGGGTGGGTAGACTAGAATGTAATGTGTAGTCATGTAAGGGGGAGCCATGAGATGTGTAATACCCGGGTGGGTAGAGTGGAATGTAATGTATAGTCAGGTAAGGGGAGCCATGAGATGTTTAATACCAGGGTGGGCAGACTAGAATGTAATGTGCAGTCAGGTAAGGGGGAGCCATGAGATGTGTAATAACAGGGTGGGTAGACCAGAATGTAATGTGTAGTCAGGTAAAGGGAGCCATGAGATGTGTAATACCAGGGTGGGTAAACTAGAATGTAATGTGTAGTCAGGTAAGGGGGAGCCATGAGATGTGTAATACCAGGGTGGTTAAACTAGAATGTAATGTGTAGTAAGGTAAGGGGGAGCCATGAGATGTGTAATAACAGGGTGGGTAGACTAGAATGTAATGTGTAGTCAGGTAAAGGGAGCCATGAGATGTGTAATACCATGGTGGGTAGACTAGAATGTAATGTGTAGTCAGGTAAGGGGGAGCCATGAGATGTGTAATACCAGGGTGGGTAGACTAGAATGTAATGTGTAGTCAGGTAAGGGGGAGCCATGAGATGTGTAATAACAGGGTGGGTAGACTAGAATGTAATGTGTAGTCAGGTAAGGGGGAGCCATGAGATGTGTAATACCAGGGTGTGTAGACTAGAATGTAATGTGTAGTCAGGTAAGGGGGAGCAATGAGATGTGTAATAACAGGGTAAGTAGACTAGAGTGTAATGTGTAGTCAGGTAAGGGGGAGCCATAAGATGTGTAATACCAAGGCGGGTAGACTTGAATGTAATGTGTAGTCAGGTAAGGGGGAGCAATGAGATGTGTAATAACAGGGTAAGTAGACTAGAGTGTAATGTGTAGTCAGGTAAGGGGGAGCCATAAGATGTGTAATACCAAGGCGGGTAGACTAGAATGTAATGTGTAGTCATGTAAAGGGGAGCCATAAGATGTGTAATAACAGGGTGGGTAGACTAGAATGTTATGTGTAGTCAGGTAAGGGGGAGCCATGATATGTGTAATAAAAGGGTGGGTAGACTAGAATGTAATGTGTAGTCAGGTAAGGGGGAGCCATGAGATGTGTAATAACAGGGTGGGTAAACTAGAATGTTATGTGTAGTCAGGTAAGGGGGAGCAATGAGATGTGTAATTACATTCTAGTTTACCCACCCTGTTATTACACATCTCATGGCTCCCCCTTACCTGACTACACATTACATTCTAGTTTACCCACCCTGTTATGTGTAGTAGTCAGGTAAGGGGGAGCCATGAGATGTGTAATACCAGGGTGGTTAGACTAGAATGTAATATGTAGTCAGGTAAGGGGGAGCCATGAGATGTGTAATAACAGGGTGGGTAGACTAGAATGTAATGTATAGTCAGGTAAGGGGGAGCCATGAGATGTGTAATAACAGGGTGGGTAGACTAGAATGTAATGTAAAGTCAGGTAAGGGGAAGCCATGAGATGTGTAATAACAGGGTGGGTAGACTAGAATGTAATGTGTAGTCAGGTAAGGGGGAACCATGAGGTGTGTACTACCAGGGTGGGTAGACTAGAATGTAATGTGTAGTCAGGTAAGGGGGAACCATGAGGTGTGTACTACCAGGGTGGGTAGACTAGAATGTAATGTGTAGTCAGGTAATGGGAAGCCATGAGATGTGTAATAACAGGGTGGGTAGACTAGAATGTAATGTGTAGTCAGGTAAGGGGGAACCATGAGGTGTGTACTACCAGGGTGGGTAGACTAGAATGTTATGTGTAGTCAGGTAAGGGAGAACCATGAGATGTGTAATAGGTGAGTAGATTAGAATGCAATGTGTGAGGAAGCAAGGAATCTGAATAGTTTTGCACAATTTGGAACATGTGTAATTGTCTTTCATTAGCAGAGACTTAAGACATTAGGTTCATCATGTGTTTGGGACTGGAATTCACAGAGCATAGACAAAAATAGACTTACTGGGGCATTTCTTTGTCTATTAACCCACTGCCCACAATCACTGCTGCAATAAAGATCAAACAATTTACCTTATAGATTTCTACCTTCTTGTGAAACTTTCACTATTGTTTTAGCACACACGCAAATACTGAAGGGTTATTAATTTAACTCTTGCTTGCTTTCTTGGTTTGGTATGGTTAAGTTATTCTTCCTATGTTAGTTATGTGCTTGAGATTAAGGGAGGAGATACAGAGCTTTTTGATTTAACCTGCATAAATATATATGCTCTAATAGGTTAGAACAATTATTATTGCACTGTTGCTTGCATATAACTGTGTTTAAACAATGCAAATTGATTGAACACATAGTTAAAGTCATATCCAGACAAAAGACACATTTAGGTCACCACCTATCAACAGCTAACTCACAGTTGCTGCTGAAAGTATGTACATATTCTTTTTAACAAATGTATCCAAGAGAAAAAACTGATAATAAAAGTGAATTTAAAAAGGACATGCTCTGTCTGAATCATGAAAGTATATAGTTTTCCTATCCCTTTAAGCAATTAGTATGGCTAAATTATACTACTATTATTTTACATGCTTGTTTTGATGTGGATTGGAGTGGGCGGAGCTATGCTGTCCGTAAATGGGTGTGGCTATGCTCCAAAGTGTCCCTGGAATTTGTTTTCAAATGTTGACAATTAGATAGAAAGATAGACAGACAGACAGACAGAAAGATTGATTGATTGATTATTATTATTTTTTTAACTAGTGTTCCATAATATATTTTTATGTTTTATAGGATTTTCTACTAGGGTAATAAGGACATTTTTGGATGTAGTCTTACCAGACCAAGCAAATATTAATACTATTTCCTACACTTTAGTGAGATAATTGAAGCTTATGCCCTTATGTCTGAAAGACTTTGTTTTAGATAATTCAAGCAACATCAATATTATTGTTAATGGATTAAATAAAAAGCAACAATCACAAAAGCACGTGACAAACAGTAAACTGCAACCTAGTAATAAATGTAATCTGTATATTTAAGCATGCCAAGAACTTTAATTCTCAAGTTGATAAACTACACAAGAAACAGGGCCTTATATCATCTGACTATAAATACAGGAAAACAATAAGCTTAAAATGTACATTACCACAAACTGTATAATCTGTCCACTATGTTTGTTTTCTAGCCAGGTAATATATTATCTTTGCATTAGCTGAAAAGCATCTATTATTGATAGTATATAAGATAATATTGCTGAGAATCACATGGAAAATACATTTTTAAATGAAAATTACTCAATTACTGTTAGAGAGAGGCCATAACAAATATCAAAGGCAAGAGTAGACATTTTTGTAATTACTAATGGATTGTTAAATATCTGAATGGAATATCTCAATGTCAAACATAATATTCATTTTACCGTAACAATGTGCAAAAAACAGTTCTTGCTAATCTCTCTTCATCACCTTCTTAATATTCTCTACTGTAATATTAGAAAGCTAGCCTACTTATAGGTTGGAATCCAGTAGAGAGTCATGAAAAGTCAATATTCACAGCCAAAGGTCAAAAGCCAAAGGTCAACCCATACCATGCTACAGTACCAAGGATCAGGCATTAAATCAGAGTCAGGAAAAAGAACCAATAATTATTAACTACAGGAGCAGTCAGTTGACAATAGTAGGGTTGAGACAGAAAATTAATGCAATATTACAAGTAATAGTCATTAATCAGAGAAGCTGTCAGGTACTTACCTAACTGTACTTACCTAACTACATTCCTTCGACAAGCTCCTGCTTTGGCGTTCCTCCACTTGGAACGCTGAGGTCTGTCTCCTGAAGAGCATTTGCACTCCTTAGGTGTGTGTCTAATTTTAGGAACTCTACAGGTGTGGGGATGGCTACAGGTGTGGGGTTCTTATATAAAGTCAAGCAGCACATCGTTCTATGCTGAGGTATTGAGCAAGTAACCTTGAGCCTACCTGTTACCTGCTATTAAGTTAATCTTGAATCATGTTTTACAAACCTACCTTGTACCTGCCTTGTTTTCTGATTGTACCTTACCTTGATCCTACTTTACCAGCTGCACTTACCTGGTATCCCATACAGACTGCACTACCTGTATCTGTGGGGTTTCCTATAGCTGCTGTATGAGCTGTACTTGCCTGGTATCCCATACCAACTTCACTACCTGTATCTGTGGGGTTTCCTATAGCTGCTGTACGAACTGTACTTACCTGGTATCCCATACAGACTTCACTACCTGTATCTGTGGGGTTTCCTATAGCTGCTGTATGAGCTACACTTGCCTGGTATCCTATACAGACTTCACTACCTGTATCTGTGGGGTTTCCTATAGCTGCTGTATGAGCTACACTTGCCTGGTATCCTATACCAGCTTCACCACCTGTACCCAGTGGCGTAGCGTGGGGTGGGGCAACAGGGGCGGTTGCCCCGGGCGCATAATTCTGAGGGGCGCTTTCAGCCTCAACTTAGCAAAGGGAAGAAGGGAGGCTAAAAATTCTGACAGGCCCCCAGCTCTGTTCTGCGACCCGTCAGGAATGTGGTGATGCCGCGACTAAGGTAAGGTGTCAGGACCAGACTTAATTATAGCCCTGTTTTTGCCTGATACTAGCAACACGTACAATGCAGCTTAATTACGGTTCTATTATTACCCAACAAGTAAGTTCCCTTCCAACAAAGGACCCAGAGCCAGAATGCCATGCATTGCCTGGGGCACTTTTTAAGGATCTCTAAGCAGAGGTGGGGGGGAGCAAGCCTTAAAAAGTGCAATAAATCTCTTTCAAACCCGTGGCACTGGTGGCAGCATGGCTGGGCTCTGCCTTTCTGTTAACCCCAGTTACCTAGTTATTGGGATGGTGGGGTGATCAGAGACCATACTTTCATGTTTGACCAGATTCTGATTACCCACTTACGCCATCTTGTCCTTGCACAAAAAAGTATATTTGTGACAGTTGAGAAAAATGAGACCTTGTTTCCTGTATTTGATTTTTCCCCTCCATGATCTTCCTAGGGCAGAAGTAGATTTAGGGATTTGTGTGCTGTCTGGCACCAGGATTGTGCTGCTCACCAGGCATTTCACTGTATTTGTCTCCTATCAAAGAAGTCCTATGAATTCACCATCTTGAATCTATTTCTTGCTGGACTCCTGAGGTGTGGACTTTTACAACCTTATGTAACAGCTGCCAAACCTGTGTGTCCCCTTTTCCTCTTTTTAACAACTTACCAAAAACCTATTGCACCACATATACAATATGGGTTGCTGCAATGTGGGGGTGGGGGCACCCTGTGGTCTGCAGTATTTGTACCATGAAGTTTTACAGATCAGGACATGTCACCACCAGATGGGGGTTAAGGGGGGCTTTCCCCCATGTGTAAAACGAGAATAAATCTTAAAATGTAATATTGTATATATTTGCCCAGCTCTGGAGAGCTGCAGACAGGGTTTGATCACAGGGGGATAGCACATAATGCTTGCAGGCTTCACCCACTGCCTCTTGTATTGCCAATATATTATTTTCATGGCTTTGTTTGTAAGGCACTACTGATTAGTAGCTGCTTATGACAAGGGACATATTTTGGGGATATGGGTATCAGCAGCATTAACTGTTAGTTATCCAGTAAAGATGGTTAAGGGGGCATTTTGTGGGAGAGGAGACAGTGTCCCTTGCTTTATGTGATCTACCAGGCTTGGGTCTTTGCTTGGTTTGTCCCAAATGTAAGAAGAAGCAGCATATCTAAAATGGGGATGGGGGGGGGGCGCAATACTTGCCTTGCCCTGGGCACTGACAACCCACGCTACGCCACTGCCTGTACCTGCTGCATTTCCTGTACCTGCTGAGTCTTCTATACCTGCAGTACAATCTGCACTTTTATAGTATCCTATACCAGCTTCACCCCCTGTACCTGCTGTATTTGCTTAACCTCTTGAGTCTTCTTCGCCTGCTGTACCAGTTGCAACTTACCTTAATCTTGCTGTACCAGCTGCACCTACTTGGTAACCATGCAAGCTTCACCTCTGTACCCAGTAGGTTTACCTCTTGCACCAACTGCAGCTGCCTGATAATCTGTTCTGGCTTTATCTGCTTTATTGTCAGCAATCTCCTTTTAACATATCCTATTTGGTACCTTGTTTCTGGTCTGATCTCCCAGTACCTGACCTTTGGCCTGTCCTTGCCTTGGATCTGCTCTTGCTTTACCCCATATTTCTCCTTTGGTTTAGTGAACCTTCGGGTTAGTGCTCAAGCCCCATAGAAGTCTGTTATATGAGGATTTAGCAAAGCTGTATTAGACAACATCCAGATTTAAGCTCGCCTTAGGCTTTTGCTTGAGCCCTAACATTTTCCTCTCAACTTCTAATATTGTAATATGAGAGTTAAAATGAAAGCGCTATCGATTGCACTCCAGCAATAGATATGTTAGCAGTACCATTTTTGTGTCACTTTTAATTTAGGCCTTTATGTTTACTATTTCTTTAGACACATATTGTCAGGCAAACACATTTCTTCCTGCAGCTTTATGCTCCTTTAGGAAAAATCTGTTTTTAAATACATGACAATTGTAATCTCTTCTATTGTATTGTAAAACTAGAAAAGGATATATCTGATGCCATTTATATGTTTCTATTTATACACACAAACTCTAATGTTAAGATGCTCTTTACAAATAAAAAAAAATGATTGTAAATTTCATGCAAATGCAGGTACTATGGTTAAGCCGGCAGTCGGTAGTGGTGAGAAAATTGATAATGTTCCGGTGGATCAAAAAAATAAGGAGGATTGAAATTACGTTAGCAAATATTATTTTAGTTCATCACTCCAGCAGAGTACATGCCTCAAGGACTGTACATTTAAGTATTGGATGAGGATGATAAAGACAGAATTGAGATGATTTGTAAGACATTTTATAGATTTCTTTGCACCCAATAACCAGCACGTCTGCTAAAAAGCAATTGTTCTTG
>NC_069501.1:57181869-57289369 GCF_027579735.1 Bombina bombina | reverse complement strand
AATAAAAATAAACCCTAAGCTAGAATAGATACTATTAGTTATATTGTAGCTAGCTTATGGTTTATTTTACAGGTAAGAAACTAAGAATTTAGTTTTAAATAGGAATAATTTAGTTAATGATAGGAATTTTATTTAGATTTATTTAAATTATATTTAAGTTAGGGGGTGTTAAGGTTAGGGTTAGACTTAGGTTTAGGGGTTAATAAATTTAGTATAGTGGCGGCGACGTTGGGGGCGGCATATTAGGGGTTAATAAATGTAGGTAGGTTGCGGCGACATTAGGGGAGGGAGATTAAGGGTTAATAAATATAATGTAGGTGTTGGCGATGTTGGGGGCAGCAGATTAGGGGTTAATAAGTATAATGTAGGTGTCAAGATATGTTGGGGGCAGCAGACTAGGGGTTAATAAGTGTAAGGTTAGGGGTGTTTAGACTCGGGGTTCATGTTAGGGTGTTAGGTGTACACATAACTTTAGTTTCCCCATAGGAATCAATGGGGCTGCATTACTGAGTTTTACGCTGCTTTTTGCAGGTGTCAGACTTTTTCTCAGCCGGCTCTCCCCATTGATATCTATGGGGAAATCGCGCACAAGCACGTATAACCAGCTCACCGCTCACTTAAGCAGTGCTGGTATTGGAGTGCAGTGTGGAGCACAATTTTGCTCTACGCTCACTTCTTGCCTGTTAACGCCGGGTTTAGGAAAACCTGTAATACTAGCGCTGTAGGAAAGTGAGTGGTGAGAAAAATCTGCAAGTTAGCAACGCACCCCTCATAACGCAAGACTTGTAATCTACCCGTTTCTTTCTTTCTTTCTCTCTCTATCTCTCTCTCGCTCTCTTTCTTTCATTTTTTCTCTCTCTCTCTCTCTCTCTCTCCTCTTTCTTTCTTTCTTTGTTTCTTTCTTTTTTTCTCTCTTTCTCTCTCTCTCTCTCTCTCTCTCTCTCCCTCTCTCTCTCTCTCTCTCTCTCTGTCTCTCTTTCTCTTTCTTTTATTAAATACAGAAAGACCTTGTTGTTCATCTGTTTTCAGCCATAAAGTAGAAGTAAGAGAGGATCACACAGTGAGAAATTTTATAAGTCTGATACTTGGTTATACTTCACTACTCACAACATTTTTCATGCTAATAACTTGTCAAAATGTAAATTCAATATTACAAAAAATGTAATATCATTGATATTGTAATATTTTATTTGCCTTTATAAATGTTATATCCAGCCGGTATAAAACCATACAGAAATGTGTGTTCTGTACAAGGTTACACGCTGTTGTGTATAGATTTAGTTTTTGTGTATTAGTATAGTTAGAAAATATACAAGATACACTAACCTTGAGGGTTGATTTTCTATAAATGGCTTATTATACGTACAAAACTCTAGAGATATCAGGGAGCTGCATTCCTCTTCCAAGGATATTGCAGTAAACATAAATTTATTTGTTCTACGTGATGCACATGAGATAAACCCAATTCTATTTCTGGGTGGTTCTACAAAAAAATTATGCAAAAGCCTCAAGACATATTTTTGGAGCCCCGTTGGTATCACTGTAAAAAAAAAAGAAGCAAATGTTCATCATGAACACAGTGTATTATATTGTTCCCACAATTTAACCATTTGTTGTGCCCGCAGCACATAGTTTCCTCCTCTTCTCGTATGTGGGGCGTGTCCTCACAGATCCCCCATGGCATAATTGCTGATTGGCTATAACAGAAGGTGAAGTTTCTAACTCAGACATATGCCCAGTGGCAGTTATTTTAAATCCCTACTTCTCCAAAAGTAACTGCTGACCTGAAATACTATTACTACAATAATAATATGTCCTCTGGATTAACCCCTTAACTGCTTTAGACCTGCAGTGGAAATATTACAGTCACCTCTCACTTCACAAAGGGTGATGCTGTGTATGCATGTATTGTGAAATGTGTTATGCTTAAGTTTTATTGAAATTGTATAGCACAGAACTAAAAGAAAAAAACTTTTAAACTGAGTTAAGAAACATTTGCAACCCAAACAATTAAAATAAACTTTTAAAGAGTTATACAAATATGTCAAGGGCAGCTCAATAGCTTCCAGACTGCTCAGTAACTAAGTGGTGCTCACTTCTCCTTGTGATATAGAAATCTCTGGTCTATTACCTGAGAACTGCTTTGTGCTGAACAGTCCAAGCTTGTTGGTGAAAAGCCAACACTCTCTTCATTGTCCTTCTCCAGCTGCCCAACGGAAAATGAGAAAAAGCCACAGGTGTCTTGGCACATCCTGAAATTTCACCGTTTGAAGCAACTAAGAGGAAGGAATTAACTGGGGAAACTTATGTCAGTCAGTAGATCCATTAATATAGCTGGCCAAGCTTCTGGACACAGGCCAGGAGGTATGGATCCTCCTGTTCCCATAACTGAGATAAGGGCTAAGACATCTGCTTGTCAGAATCTGCAAATAACTTGTGCTGCTGCACTGCCGCGCTGACCTGTCATGTCTGAGACAGAGCTGGGGGATATTTTATAAAGGTCTGTCTGTCACAGCTAGTAAAGCCTAATAAAGATCTGTTCACTTCAAACCAGTGCATGAAACAAACACAGCCATTGAGCATCTAGAAAGAAAATAGTGTAAATTAAAAAAATGCAAATGTAATAGTCTGGCAAATTATAATGTAATTTCAATTAACAAATGTAGGTAGCAAGAGTATTCACTGTAAGTTTGTCCTGTACGCTAATAGTTGCGTTGTGTTAGTGAAGCTTCTTAGCCTTAAGGTACAGTTAGGATGGCGGTCTTAGAGCAACTAATTAATAGTATGGTAATCAGTCCTGTTTATCAAACAGCAGATACACTGTTTAACACAAAGTTCATAGGTGGGTCGGTATGTAGCGGACACAAGCTCATGTGCTAGCTGTAACAAACAAATCCCAAAATTTGGGCTCGGCGGCCCTCCCGGATAAATGCAGTTATCAAGCGCTGTGCACCATACAGAGATATATTGCCACGGCAGGCCCACGCTACATACCTGTTCCCATACTTCAGTTCCGTGTCAGGATCCTTCTCTAGGTAGCGTGTACGGGTGTTTGCCGGAGACTCGCAGGGAAACCAGGTTCCGCTCCTTGACCCTTCCACTTGCTTACGCTCCTGAGCCCCAGATTCCTCTGTTCGATCCAACTTGCGGTACGTCAGTGACGTCACGGACAGGTGTGTGCTTGCCAGCCAATCCTATTGCGACTTCGATAGACCTGATTCGGCGTGGTGCAAATGGCAAGTAGATAATTTTCAAAGAACAAGAGAGCACCAACGCCGTTAAGTAAAACAAAATTCTTTATTTCAAAAGGTTAAAAAATGTTACAGGACAGCAGTACCCTGTAATTAGTTAGAACAAGTGTAGAAAAATTGGCTTACGCGTTTCAGCATATAGCCGTAGTCATAGCCTGTCATTTTGTAATACACTTCGGTTTAAAAAGTACTGCCTAAAATATTATTGGTTATCCAAACTCCACCTCTAACTAATTAGCCAATGCCAGGTTGGGATTTTGTTGTTAGTGTTCAGCACAGTCATTGATTGCGAAAACATATGTACACAATAAACCCTATTAACAGGGCATATGTGCTGACAAATAACAAAACAAAACTCAATATGAAAGATACATTGTGGATATAAGTGAATGATGTATTCTAAATAAACTGTGTGTCCTATTACCCTCCGTTAAGCTATGTTGCTATTATAGTGGGTAAGTTAGTATTACTCTCTTGTAACATATTCCCTAGTTACTCTCAATCCTTGTTGGAGTATAGCAACCATTATATATAGTAGTTGGTTGCTTGATACAATATACAAAATACTCGGTTAGTAAGGATAGGTACAATGTAACATAGTTAACTATTAGATTTCTTTGTTTTAATATTTGTGGGAAATTGTTGTAAGAAAGATATAGAATAGATAGGATGTTATAATTCTCAAAAAATGTCTGAGTATAATGGGAAAGGGGTGATTCTATGTTATCACTGTTTTGACTAGAGAGAAATTATTATATGAATATAAATAACAAGGACCTCAAAGGAATGGAATACTGTCTTCTTTCTTGTTCAGACTATAAAAATAATTGACACAGTTACCAAATTTATTCCCAGTAATTTATCAAGTCGTATTTGGAGTTCAGACCCTCTGGATATCGTGTTCTGAGTCTGAACATCCAAAATGCTTCTCTTTTAGCCAACAATTTCTCAATATTACCTCCTCTTTTGGGAAGTTTTACTTTTTCTATCGCACACCATCGCAAGGTGTGTATAGATCCCTTGTGTCTGTTTTTAAAGTGACATACCAATGGAGTGCTAGACTTTCCTCTTGTGATGGTTGATAGATGTTCCCTTATTCGGGATTTTATGTCTCTAGAGGTGAGACCTATATATTGCATTCCACATTCTATGCAATATAGTAGATATACAACCTCTGTAGACATACAGTTCATACATGACTTTATCTTAAAAGTTTCTCCTGTCACATTGGAGGAGAAAGTTTTTGTTCTAGTCAAATGTTCACATGGTTTACATTTATTATGCCCACAGGGGTACATACCATTATTGGTTAACCATGAAGAAGATCTGGCAGTCTCAGTTTTTAGCATTGTTGGGGACAGCAGTGATCCCAATGTTGGACATTTTTTGGAGCTGCATCTAATACCTGTTTTGACAACTTCCACCAGTTTTTCATCAGCTTCCAAAATATGAAAGTGTTTCTTAATTATATTTACAATCTCAGGATATTGATTGCTATAATTGGTGGTAAAGTTGACCCCCTTAAACATTTCTTTGCCTGTGCCTTTTTCAGTTAGTAGGGATGACCTATTTATTTTGTCTACTTCTTTTCTCGCTTTCCTGATTACCATATTGGAATACCCCCTCTCTTTGAGTCTGTTTTCCAAAGCAATTGCTTCCTGTGAGAAATCACTTTCAAGAGTACAATTTCTCTTCAGGCGAATGAATTCACCTTTAGCTACCGCATGAGCTGTATGCTTCGGGTGACAACTCTTACCATGAAGCAATGAGTTGCCTGTTATTGCTTTTCTATAGATCTTAGTAACAACCTGTTTGTCATGAATGCCTTTAAGAGTCACATCTAGATAGTTAATTTCATCAAGACCAGTTTCAAAAGTGAATTTTAAACCTATTTGATTCTCATTCAGTCTATTGACAAATTTTACCACATCCCCTGCCTCCCCTTTCCATATAAAGAGGAGGTCATCAATGTATCTTACATACAAGAGGATGTCTTTTTTGTATTCATTTCCATCTCCAAAGATGTGGAACTGCTCCCACCAACCTAAAAATAGGTTGGCATATGAGGGGGCAAATTTTGCCCCCATAGCAGTTCCACATCTTTGGAGATAGAAAATATCCTGGAATTGGAAAAAGTTATGGGAAAGTAAAAACCGTGTAACTCTGATGATATATTTCTGAAAATCCAATGAGAATTCTGTGTAGTATTTCAAGAAAAATTCTATTGCTCTTATACCATCGTCATGGGGTATCGAGGAGTATAACGCCACTGCATCCACAGTGACCCAACACGATATCCAGAGGGTCTGAACTCCAAATACGACTTGATAAATTACTGGGAATAAATTTGGTAACTGTGTCAATTATTTTTATAGTCTGAACAAGAAAGAAGACAGTATTCCATTCCTTTGAGGTCCTTGTTATTTATATTCATATAATAATTTCTCTCTAGTCAAAACAGTGATAACATAGAATCACCCCTTTCCCATTATACTCAGACATTTTTTGAGAATTATAACATCCTATCTATTCTATATCTTTCTTACAACAATTTCCCACAAATATTAAAACAAAGAAATCTAATAGTTAACTATGTTACATTGTACCTATCCTTACTAACCGAGTATTTTGTATATTGTATCAAGCAACCAACTACTATATATAATGGTTGCTATACTCCAACAAGGATTGAGAGTAACTAGGGAATATGTTACAAGAGAGTAATACTAACTTACCCACTATAATAGCAACATAGCTTAACGGAGGGTAATAGGACACACAGTTTATTTAGAATACATCATTCACTTATATCCACAATGTATCTTTCATATTGAGTTTTGTTTTGTTATTTGTCAGCACATATGCCCTGTTAATAGGGTTTATTGTGTACATATGTTTTCGCAATCAATGACTGTGCTGAACACTAACAACAAAATCCCAACCTGGCATTGGCTAATTAGTTAGAGGTGGAGTTTGGATAACCAATAATATTTTAGGCAGTACTTTTTAAACCGAAGTGTATTACAAAATGACAGGCTATGACTACGGCTATATGCTGAAACGCGTAAGCCAATTTTTCTACACTTGTTCTAACTAATTACAGGGTACTGCTGTCCTGTAACATTTTTTAACCTTTTGAAATAAAGAATTTTGTTTTACTTAACGGCGTTGGTGCTCTCTTGTTCTTTGAAAATTATAATGTAATACAATGTATTAGGGTTTTGTACCAATACTGGCAGGAACAAAAAACACCTTGAAAAAAGCATGCAAGGTGGAGAAATGTTCGTTAGAAGGTAGGAAGAGGCGTGTCACCAGGAGGAGTGTAAGAACGTCTGTAAGACCTATCACTGCTGATTCTATGGCGTGTTTCTTTTATATAAAAAGACTGGTTATGTTTGTTTGATGCCAAAATTATATACCACCCTGGGTGACATTGTATGCCTTGATCTTATCTTAAACGTTTTTGGACTGTTTCACATATTTATAAGTTTTTAAAGAAGACAGGATCTATCAGCCGTTTAAGTGAGTTATTTAGAGTGCTTTTCTTAGAGCTGTTTGTAGCTTCATCAAGTGTAAGTATGGAGATAGAAGAGTGTGGGGTATTATATGTAAACACAGATTTACACTATAGACTCCATTTATCAAGCAGCAGATGCTGATTTGGAGGCCCATCATTGTAGGACCACTCCTTCTTCACCTGTCCGCCACCTTTTAGGTGGCAGATTGAAATTATCCCAATCTGATATGATCAGGATGATTGACAGCCTCTGCAAGCGGCTGCCAGTGAGCAGGGGCCGATAAATGACAATGTGTATGCTGTCCAGATTTAGCAATGTCCAGTGGACATGATACGCTATAGCCAATCATGTCCGCTCGACACTTAACAAATCTAGCTCATTGTATTTGCTTCTTTTCCCTTTTTGAGTAAAATCTACTGTGGATTTACAGTGACCACCTAGGATTTTAAATCAATAGAAGACACTTTTATTCAGATTAACTATTTTTTGTTATATCATTATTTGGTGCTTATTTGCACAACTTTTATGCACATTTTTTATGATAAATTGATACAGACTTGTTTGTGACATTTATTACTTCTTTATGTAATTAAACCTTTGAATTTTGGGAGTTGTACAGATCAACCAGTACGTTATCTGTCTCTAGCACATATATGCACCTTCTGTTAATTCCAAAATAAACAGCTAAAATGAAACCGTTTTTTATGCCGACAAAATAAAATGAAACCGTTTTTTATGCCGACAAAATAAAATAAAAACTGCTGTGTGGGGTGAATACGAATATTTATGAATTTTGCAATTTTAAAGCCCCAACGTTGAAGCAAGTTTTTCCTCAAGATTTTAGTTTTGTGAACAGGTTTTCTTTAATCTACGCTAAATGCTCAAACTTATTTTTGCATAAAGGCCAATAGTGATCTTATTCTCATATATTTGTCATGTTTGAATCATTTTTAATAACTTTGATCATTTTGTCTGTGTTCAAAAGGGAAAGATTGTGAATTCTTGACTTTGAGTGCAAAATGTAAACCTCTCTTTGTTATAAAATTGTAATGTTTTATGAGAAGCGGTAAAAACACTAGTAAACAAGACAATGCGATTCATGGGTTTCAGATCTAATTAGAAAACATTTGTAAATGTAAACAATGATTACTTTCTCTGTCACTGAGATTTTCTTAGTATACAAACGTGCACATAGTGTATGCTGTATGGTATAATATGTTTGTTTTGATTTGGGACTGTATAATTCCTATGACTGCTGATCATAGATATCTGTAGACATTTTCCCAGGTGGGGAGAGGACATAAAATGCTCAAACATAGTAATATAAGTAGCATGTGCAGCAGTGAGAGATACTTGTTGTATATATATATATATATATATATATATATATATATATATATATATACTGTATACTTTCAAGAAAAAAGCACTCTCTGGTTTTGAAAAAAAATAGAATTTACTAGCGAAGGCTTGCCAGAAACACGGGACCTCAAGCTTCATACATACACATATTTTAAGCATTCCTTCTTTCTGTTAAATATCCCAGAGAAATATTCTGGGCTAGATCACTAGTGGAGCAGTATTTTGGACTCCCGGTTGTGCGTTAACTGCGCTAGAATTAAGCTTTTAATGTGTGTCAGGTAGTGCACGTATTACAAGTTGAAAGTAAAAAGTTTTCGCACAAGCACTAACCCAACGTTAAAGTCCCACTCGTGCGCAAACCTGATCGCATTTTCTCAAGTGCTCTAACTCGACATGAAAATATAAATATTTCAAATTCCAATGCTCCTCACATAACAGAATATGTTCTATTTATTATTATTAATATTAAATATATATATAGATGATTTTTTAACATCTATCTATCTATCTGTCTATGTATGATTATATATAGCTATAAATATATACAAATATATATAGGAATATCTATTTAAAAAATATGTAAAACATATTCTGCTATGTGAAGAACATTGGAATGTGAAATATTTTCAGTAAATACACAGTATAACACTTTATTAAAAATAAATATTGAATAAATATGTTTTACATGTTTTCATCTACTTGACTGCAAAGGGCTCCAATGTATTTATATATTTATCTAAATATGTGTACACATTATGTGTTTATATGTGTATATAAATAAATATGTACCCACAAATATAAATATATATATACAGTAAGAAAATGAAGAGCACTCCACGGGACTTGTAACTAAACACACTTTTACTATTGTAAACGTTTTCGGACACACTGTCCGTCCTCAGACAAATACATAAAAATTGCCAACTTACCCTCCACCATAAATAAGTCACACTGAACGCCGAAAAAAACGCTCTCCCGGGTTGGTCCGCCCACAACATGACGTCACCGCCCTGGGCAACGTGTGAACAGCTAAAAAGTTAAATGTACATTAACGTTACAATACAATACATTAACAAAAAGTACTGGTATTGAATACTTTATCAAGAGCAAACATGTGAAATATCATAGGCATTAGTTAATATTATACAAAATGCAACGTACTGTGCACTATATCAGATCACTATGGTAACGAAGTAAACAAAAAAGCGCTATCCAGCCAGGACATATCATCACAGTACTTTGTTGGACCTAAAGAATATGCCAAATATTAGTATAATATGATAAAGAAGAAACAAAAGTTACAAATACATATACACACACATACATATACATATTTACACATGTATATGTATGTATTTCTATGTTAAAGCCATTTACCTGCCTTTTTTTCTAACACCTGAGAACCTTATATCTTTGAGCCCTTATAACTTTTTGTGCAAAATGAGGACAATTTGATAATAGAAGTAAATAGTTTACAATTGTATGTTCTATCTGAATCATGAAAGAAAAAAAATGTTTTTTATTTCCCTTTAAAGCAAGCTTCATAGCAGCAATACATTACTGGGACCTACTTGAATGCATCTTGCGAGCCACCAATCCCCAACTAGATTCCAGGACTGCATTACTGATCCTGAGCCTACGTAGGTATGCTTTTCAACCAATGATAGCAAGAGTACAAAGCAAACACACGTTATAAGTGCATGCCCTATCTGAATAACGAAAGTTTAAGTTTGACTTACATGTTCTTTTAAGAGAATTTTAGGATGGAGAGTGGCTCTAGGATGGAATCAGAAATAAAGTGTGGTTATGGGAAGAAAACTGAGGTGAAAGAAGAAGTAGGATACTAAAGGAATGGGTGTAAACAAGTCTGCACCTCTGGTTAATGACTGATGCATATGTTAGTAAATAATAAAAACACCTCATTTTCCATTTCCTCCTCACAGCTCTCCATCACCCCAGCACAGTGCCACGTCTATATTCACATCACTTTAACTGCTTGTTGAAGCCTTTCTGGCAGAAGGATTTACTGAATTTCCCATTAGCCTCTTGCCTGAAAGGCTTTGTAATACTCAGCTAATTTATTCTATCAATGCTAATGAATGTGTCAGATGTAGAAAATGCTTTCTTGAAAACACGCAAACGAATCCCACAACTGTGAATGTCTTGGATTTTATCAAGTTAGTACCATCATCAGCCACTTGCTAGGATAATGGGCTCAGACCAGTCTTATTTTTTATTTATTTTTCTTAATAGTCAACCTCAGCTTGATTCCTAGAATGTTAGATCTCGATTTTCTAAAAGCCCTGTGGGGCCCCATGAAATATTTATCACAACAAGACATAATCCAAGGATTTTAGAGTTGGCTTCTTGTTCTGAAAGGGAATAACGTTTGATTTAAAGTCTAGAGGAATAAACCATGCAAATATGATGTCGGTCAATACAGAATGTTGTCAATGAAGTTTAATTCCCCAAAGCTCTTACAGATAACAGGAAACAAGTAGGGTAAATAAAGTTTCATGTTCATTTTAGAAAAAAGTTATAGGGGCCGATTTATCAAGGGCCAAATGGGCCCTGATGCCCCTGTTTCCGCACGAGCCTTAAGGTTTCCCAGAAACAGCATTAATGAAGCAGCGGTCTAAAGACCGCTGCTCCTTAACTGGTCCACTGCCTCAACCTATACAAACGGTTGATTGACACCCCCTGCTAGCAGCCGATTGGCCGCAAATCTGCAGGGAGCGGCATTGCACAAGCAGTTCACCAGAACTGCTTGTGCAATGTTAAATGCAGACAGCATATGCTGTCGGCATTCAGCAATGTCTGTCGGACATGATACGCTACAGCGTATCATGTCGGACAGACTGATAAATCGGCCCCATAGTGTGAACAGTCATGAACTAACCCAAGCTTAATCAACTTAAACAACAATTAAACTGTGCCACCAAATGTATCAAGTGACCAACTTTGCAATCAAAAGCGTATTAATAATATTATAATTAAAATGGCTGTTCACCAAAGTAATGTAATCATGCAGTCTCGTACCTCAGAGTTTACTAGCTCAATACCAACGGTACGGGAAAAAATCCACACAATCTCACAAATTAATAAAATTACTTATTTTTATTAAAGAAGCCCCAAAACAGTGATAGGACAAAAATGCATTTAAAAGACCAGTCAACACAGTAGACAATGCAATAGCACTTAGTCTGAATTTCAAATGAGTAGTAGATTTTCTTTCTGACAATTTTAAAAGTTATGTCTTTTTCCACTCCCCCTGTACCATGTGACAGCCATCAGCCAATCACAAATGCATACACGTACTATGCGACAGCCATCAGCCATTCACAAATGCATACACACTTATTCTTGCACATGCTCAGTAGGAGCTGGTGAATCAAAAAGTTTAAATATAAAAAGACTGTGCACATTTAGTTAATGGAAGTAAATTGGAAAGTTGTTTAAAATGGCATGCTCTATCTGAATAATGAAAGTTTAATTTTGATTGAGTGTCCCTTTAAGGCAACAAATAACTGCAATGTGTCCCTATGGCTATTTAATCAGGCTGCATTTATAAACAGTGTGTGGATCTGCTTTATATAGTACACCATTTTAAAACAACATAATGAATAATTAATTACAGATATATCCAATAAGATCCAGGATCCAGTTAAATGAAATATAAAACCACTCTTACTTTATACAAATAATAATCAGCATCAATGCATAATGTAAGTTTAGTTTTGTATGTCTCATGGTGTGAATGGATGCTATCACCTGTGTGCATGCATTGTTTATGGCTGATATATTTGGTTACCCAAGCATAACCCACTGTTAGAGACATCTACAAATTAAATCTTACGTTGATCAAACAATTACTGTGGGGGGAGTGGAAAAAATATACATTTTCAGATATATATTACAGGAAAAAACAGGAATAATAAATAATGAATGTATATTGCAAAGTTGTTTTTCTTGCTGTGTGTAATTAGAACTTCTGTATTAATTATAAGAGCCCCTCCCATTTAGGGCATCTTTTAGTGTTCTCTAGAAAGCCAAGCAGTTTGCTTTTTTTTTTACCATACCGGATGTACAGTCATTTTATGGTCAACATTTTAAATGTCTTGATAAATATTGCACTGGGCAATACCGAATACAGGTTTAATTAGAATCATTTATCAGAATCTAGCTCAATATTACTTGATAATATAATGAACATTTTTTAAATATAGTCGCATATTTTAATAATAATGTGATTTTTTTAAATTTGCTTTAAGCACTAAGCACTATTTTTAAAGGCTATCTTTAAAAAATTGCATTAAAAATTATATGTGATCATTTTTCTAATTGTGCTTCTGATAACTACCTAATGAGCTAGAAAAAAGAAAATGAAGTTTAAATTATGACTGAGCGCTGTGCAGATAGTGTACAATTGGCTTGTCGAAGCAAAATCTGCGCCGAGAGAGAAGAACAGAGCTTTCTTCACTTCGCAGCTCTATAAACACAGGATTTATGAGTCTGTGATGTTAGGGGAATTGCGTACCCCTCACATTACAGCTTTAAAATTCATTTTAATAAAATCCTTTTTTTATTCTAGATTTGGTAGTTCTTTAAGTGCCATAAACTTTTACTGCCTGAATGGGTTAAACAATCATTATAAAAATGACATACTGCTCTTTATGTAAAACAAATTAGCTCTTTTAATAAGCTTAGACATAAACCAACAAATAGGGTAGAAAATGTCATATCCATTTACAGTTCTTGAATGAAGTGTGCTTTACGTGTCTGCAGGCGTCCTATAGACACTCACAGAAGATCTGCTGATCTTTAGCTTATACTGTAGCAGCGCTCAATGTCATTTTCCTCTCTTGAGACCACTTGGTCATATAACTCAACTTTAAACCAACTGTGTCAATGGTAAGCCATCTATATATGACATAGACAAGTATGCACACATAGCTAACAAAATTTGTGGAGCTTATGGTGGGTGATTGATACCCCAAATCATAAGTGTAGAGCCAACAACTTTTAGAAGGCTAATAAACACTATACAATTGTAAAATAAGATGTTTACATAGTAAAAAAATAAATAAATAGCAAAATACTAGGAATATTTATTTTGTCTCCTCTTCCTGCAATTTAACTGTAAAAATGATGGGTTCCACTTCTGAGAATTGGAAGTGCATACCACAGACTTCACAAACCTACCCTGCCACATATCTTTTTCTAATCAAATAAGAGAGGTGATGTTATAAGAAATCCAAAAGCATTGCAATTGTTGCTAACAAAATGACAGTGGTTTGCCTTGTCTACACCAATTACCAGCGCAGAATGGCTCCTCCAAATGAAGTAAGTGGTAGGATGATTTTGGTAGTTAAAAAACTGTCAGCTAGATTACGAGTTGTGCGTTCAGGTTTTAACGCTAAAGAAATGGTAATTTTAGCTTTAAAACGGCACTGCAGCCATTACAAGTCTTGTCGGTATAGCTGTATTGCAAGTCTTTTAGCCTCTAACACAATGTCAGTCCCGCACACTTAAAAATGACGTTTTTTCATGGGACTTCCATAGCACAACTATTATGAGTTTCGCGGTCAGGCTGAAAAGATAGCGTTGTAGCCTATACCGACAAGATCCGTTCTGCAATCTAAAAGCAGTATTTATGAGTTTTACGCTACAAAACTGTAACATAAAACTCATAACTAAACTGTTACAAAGTATACTAACACCCATAAACTACCTATTAAAACCTAAACCGAGGCCCTCCCTCATCGCATTCACAAATACTATATTAAACTTAATAACCCCTAATCTGCCACTCCCCGACATTGCCGCCAATAAAAATAATTATTAACCCCTATTCCGCCACTCCTCAACATCGTCACCACTATAATAAAGTTATTAATCCCTAAACAGCTGCCCTCCTGCATCGCAAACACTATTTAAATATTATTAACCCCATCTGCCGTCCACCAACATCACCCCCACTGTACTAAAGTTATTAAGCCCTACACCGCCGCCACTATAATAAACCTATTAACCCCTAAACCACAAGCCCCCCACAACGAAATATACTAAAGTAAACTACTAACCCCTAAACCGAAAGCCCCCACATCACAATAAACTAAATTAAACTAGTAACCCCTAAACCTAATGCCCCCCTAACTTTATATTACAATTACAATCTCCCTATCTTAAATTAAATTAAAACTTACCTGTCAAATAAAAAGAACTAAGTTTAAACTAACAATTAAACTAATATAATTATTAAACTAAAATTAAACTAACTACCAATTAAAAAAAATTAAACTACACATTAAAAAATCCTAACACTACTCTAAAAATTACAAACTATACTACATATGTCTACATATGTATTTATGTATTTATAATATATATATATATATATATATATATATATATATATATATATATATACAATATATATATATATATATATATATATATATATATAGACAGATATATAAGTGAATTGGAACCCTTTGCAGTCAAGTAGATGAAAACATATTATGCAATATTCATATTTATTTATGTGGCATATTGTATATGTACTGTAAATGTTTCACATTCCAATGTTCTTCACAAAGGGGAATATGTTCTATCTCTCTCTCTCTCTCTCTCTCTCTCTCTCTCTCTATATATATATATAAAACCAAAAAACATCATATATATGTAGAAATATGTATTTATGAATAAATAGAAGATATAATTCCATGTGAAGAAGATTGGAATGTGAAATTTTCATGTTGGGTTAGCACACTTGAGAATAAGCGATCAGGTTTGCATTAAAGTAGGGTATTTTTTTCCACTTTGTTTTGCTTCATTGACTTCTATGGTGGAAATACGTTAATGCATGTGTGATATCTGTGATATCCTAGCTTTCTTTTTTTGCCTGCATCAGGACAGCACACGAGTGAAAATGTTTTACTTTCAACTTGTAATACGATCACAACCCAACAGGCGTAAAACAAATTACTTCTAGCGGAGATAGTGTGCGAGCGGGAGCATTAAATACCGCTTCACTTGTAATCTGGCCCTTTATGAGTTAAATCCTACTATGCCTCTTAATTCTGTTTATGTCTCAGTTTCCTTATGGCAAACTTGGAGCAGCCAAAATAATAGACTATCTATATATTAGCTAGATCATGACTTCAAGACCTGGCCAAATTAAATTATTGGTGTACAAGGCCATTTACAATCATGTTTATGAACAGTGTTCATTAAATTCTTGAGAAGGTTACAGTGTACAATTAATCACTTTTATTATTAAATGCTTTTAATTAAAACAAGCCAAGTACATATTTTATATACAAAAATGATGCAGATTGAAAAAAAAAAAGGATTTAGTCACCATTACTGAATGAAAATGCAATATAAAAAGGAACAGAGTATTGCTCTGGCAGGAATGATAAGTGACTCAAAACAAATACCTTGGTAAATATTTCTTTAGGATGTATTTTTCAGCATATATAACGTTAATGAACATTAAAGGCAACAAATGATACATGGGGCCTTTAAAATAAGGGCCAAAGGGGGAGTTAATGGCAAAATATTCCAGTGACATTTGAAAGCAGCTCAGTGCATTTCAGATTGGATTAGAAGTATTTTTGCACTATGCTTCTAGTAAAATTATTACTTTTTTTTTAGTGATTATATTTACTATGTTGGCTACAGTACAGAGAGCACATGACCATAGTAAACTTAAGGCTATGCCCCATTTGTGTCACTAAACAAACTTAACTTCCCAACCCCAATAAAGAGACATTAACAATTTAACAAATGAAAGCTAAGGCTTTCACAAAGTCATAATAATAAATACAGTGATGGCATCTTGGGCTCGGACAAAATACCCCATATACAGTGGGGCAAAAAAGTATTTAGTCAGCCACCAATTGTGCAAGTTCTCCCACTTAAGAGGATGAGAGAGGCCTGTAATTTTCATCATAGGAATACCTCAACTATGAGAGACAAAATGTGGAAACAAACATCCCAGAACCACACGGGGGAACCTAGTGAATGACCTGCAGAGAGCTGGGACCAACGTAACAACACACTACGCCGCCAGGGACTCAGATCCTGCAGTGTCAGACGTGTCCCCCTGCTTAAGCCAGTACATGTCCGTGCCCGTCTGAAGTATGCTAGAGAGCATTTGGATGATCCAGAAGCGGATTCAGAGAATGTCATATGGTCAGATGAAACCAAAGTAGAACTGTTTGGTAGAAACACAAATCATCGTGTTTGGAGGAGAGAGAATGCAGAGTTGCAACCAAAGAACACCATACCTACTGTGAAGCATGGGGGTGGCAACATCATGCTTTGGGGCTGTTTCTCTGCAAAGGGAACAGGACGACTGATCCGTGTACATGAAAGAATGAATGGGGCCATGTATCGTGAGATTTTGAGTGCAAACCTCCTTCAGTCAGCAAGGGCATTAAAGATGAAATGTGGCTGGGTCTTTCAGCATGACAATGATCCCAAACACACTGCCCTGGCAATGAAGGAATGGCTTCGTAAGAAGCATTTCAAGGCCCTGGAGTGGCCTAGCCAGTCTCCAGATCTCAACCCCATAGAAAACCTTTGGAGGGAGTTGAAAGTCCGTGTTGCCCAGCGACAGCCCCAAAACATCACTGCTCTAGAGGAGATCTGCATGCAGGAATGGGCTAACATACCAGCAACCTTGTGAAGACTTACAGAAAATGTTTGACCTCTGTCATTGCCAACAAAGGATATATAACAAAGTATTGAGATGAACTTTTGATATTGACCAAATACTTATTTTCCACCATAATTTGCAAATAAATTATTTCCAAATCAGACAATGTGATTCTCTGGATTTGTTTCCACATTTTGTCTCTGATAGTTGAGGTATACCTATGATGAAAATTACAGGCCTCTCTCATCTTCTTAAGTGGGAGAATTTGCACAATTGGTGGCTAACTAAATACTTTTTTACCCCACTGTAGCAAGAGGTTAAGGCCTGAGTTGAATTTGAAATTTGGGGGAACCTAGCGAGACTCCGTCACAGCAGTCACAGAAACCCTAGGAGATCTTCAGCCAGCAGACACATGGGGTTGGATACCTCTAGTGCACAACCTGGGAACATCACCATGCCCATTACCCCGACTGTCATCCTTACGGACTCTGTACCCCAAAAGCCATGACCTCCTGCTACTAGGAGATTACATAGATATGGCAATGCCAACCTTTAAGGCTGGGGTAATGAGCCCTACAACAAATTACTGCCCTTGGAGCACCAAAAGTTAGGAGCCGAGACCTCACCAAGATTAGGCCTATTAACCCTATTCTCGCCTCTAGCATGGGACCAGCAAGCCTACAGGAGCCAATGGGCCTCAATGTCTGCCACAAAAACCAGTAAACTATAAAGAAGGGGAGGGGAAACTTTACAGGAGAAGATCCAAAGGAGAACGAGGCTGAACTCTGACTCCCTGGGCTTAAATCTGGTGAATAAAAACCCAGCTACACCAACATACACTAGATTTTCATTTCCACAAGGAGGCCAGACCCTCTATTCCATTACAGGTAACAGGCTACCTTACACTACCATTCATGTGCCTGACCACCACACTAATAACCTAACTATACTTGACCTTTGGCCTTATAACCAGCCTGTACCTGACCTCTGGCCTTATAACCAGCCTGTACCTGACCACTGGCCTAATAATAACCTGACTGGACCTGATCACTGGCCTAATAACCTGACTGTAACTGACCACTGGCCTAATAACCTAACTGTACCTGACCACTGGCCTAATAACCTGCCTGCATATAACTACTAAACTAAAAGCATGACTGAGGGTGAGCAGTAACTTAATAGCCTGTCTGTACCTGACCACTGGCCTATGAACTGGCCTGTGCATGACCACTGACCTAATAACCTACCTGAACCTGACCAGTAACCTAATATCCTTTCCATACTTAACCACAGACCTAATAACCTACCTGTATATTACCACAGACCTAATAACCTGCCTGTATATTATCACATACCTTATAACCTGCCTGTATATTACCACATACTTAAAAACCTGCCTGTATATTACCACAGAACTAATAACCTGACTGTATATTACCACGGACCTAATAACCTGCCTCTATATTACCACCTAATAACCTGCCTGTATATTACCACAGACCTAATAACCTGCCTGTATATTACCACTGACCTAATAACCTGCCTGTATATTACCACAGACCTAATAACCTGCCTGTATATTACCACAGACCTAATAACCTGCCTGTATATTACCACAGACCTAATAACCTGCCTGTATATTACCACGGACCTAATAACCTGCCTGTATATTACCACCTAATAACCTGTCTGTATATTACCACAGACCTAATAACCTGTCTGTATATTACCACAGACCTAATAACCTGCCTGTATATTACCACTGACCTAATAACCTGCCTGTATATTACCACAGACCTAATAACCTGCCTGTATATTACCACAGACCTAATAACCTGCCTGTATATTACCACAGACCTAATAACCTGTCTGTATATTACCACAAACCTAATAACCTGCCTGTATATTACCACTGACCTAATAACCTGCCTGTATATTACCACAGACCTAATAACCTGCCTGTATATTACCACAGACCTAATAACCTGCCTGTATATTACCACAGACCTAATAACCTGTCTGTATATTACCACAGACCTAATAACCTGCCTGTATATTACCACAGACCTAATAACCTGCCTGTATATTACCACGGACCTAATAACCTGCCTGTATATTACCACGGACCTAATAACCTGCCTGTATATTACCACAGACCTAATAACCTGCCTGTATATTACCACAGACCTTATAACCTGCCTGTATATTACCACAGACCTTATAACCAGCCTGTATATTACCACAGACCTAATAACCTGCCTGTATATTACCACTGACCTAATAACCTGCCTGTATATTACCACAGACCTTATAACCTGCCTGTATATTACCACATACCTTATAACCTGCCTGTATATTACCACAGACCTTATAACCTGCCTGTATATTACCACAGACCTTATAACCTGCCTGTATATTACCACATACCTTATAACCTGCCTGTATATTACCACAGACCTAATAACCTGCCTGTATATTACCACAGACCTTATAACCTGCCTGTACCTGAACACTAGCTTGATATTGAGCCTGTATCCTACTCAGTATGTACATTACTTAGGACCTGTGGCTTTTGTGGCTTTTATAGTCTCTTTTTATTGCTGTCCTCTGGCTTATTTGACCTTTTTGTATTCTCCTATGCATTTTTTTATTATCAAATTGTTGCTCTGAATAAATAAAGCCTTAAACCTTATTTTGCTTAATACACACACCTGACTGTGATTATTACTAACCTTCAGCTTGACCCACAACATCTAAAATTAGGATTTGGGACATGCATGGTTTTGTATTTAGAATCTCCAGTAGTTAGGAAATTATTTTAAATATGGAACGGCAGCTTGCTCAACACGATACACAGATCATTGGTTATGACAGCAGTGGAAAAATACAATCAGTTTTCAGTCTGGCTGCCACAGGGACCCAGTAAAACTAGGATTTACCATGTCTTTTTCTTTTCCACCTAATTGATCTGACTGCATAGAAAATAGCATCTTACAAAACACATAATGACTAATGAATTAAAGGAGATTTCTCATCAACATACAAAAAGGCTTATTTGAATTTAATTGTTGTCCTCAAGCAGTTCAGATGTTCTGCATTGGAAATTATCTTTGCTTTTTTTTATAGCAGTTTTTTTTTTTCTTCAACTTTAAAACTAAATTATATTACTACCCAGTATACTTTAGGTAGAAGATTTGCTTTAAAGCTGTAAAATGCATCTAGAAAGGCTTAGAGCACATACAAATACATAACCACGGAACACGTATTTTGCTGTTTTCATAAAGACAAAGGATATTTAACATTTTTATAATCCAAGAATGGATTTTGTAAAAGGGGTCTTAGACTTTGACAATATGTGCTATTGTTGTATAGTTTAACAGTTGACAATAATCGCTAAAAGGTAAAATACAAAAGAAAGCTTGTTCTATGGATACTTTCATCTTTCTTTTAAATATATTGAACCAGAGTTTTATGCTACCATATTGGAAACTGGATTTCAGCCCCTCTTAAAAAAATAGGAACATGGTTCAAATTGAGCGCATCATTTTAAGAGAATTTTCAATATATTTTGTTCTCTTGTTCTTTAAAGTATATGTAGTTTGGCTTAAAGGATTACTTTCTGTTATAATTTTTAAGCTAAACAACTAACATATTAAAGTTAATAAACATTAATTAAAACCTACTGACCTATATTTTCTCCAAAACAAAGTTTCATAACGTTCTAAAAGTTATATCTTTTATTCGCCGATGATGTCACGTAATCCTGCCCACTATTTTCAGCACTGCATGTTCAAAATACTTAAACCAATAACTTTGTGTTTAAAGCACCATTTTGAAACCTAGGTATTGTAAACGGATTGGTACAGAGCAAAGGATACCCACGGAGTGGGTTTGGAAAACAATTAAATTAGCAGACAAGATTTCTGATATACGGTAGAGATATTTTAATGAAATGCTATTGATAAAAAGCGTATTTGGGGTAGTTAGTTAGTAACAGGCATAGAAAATATTTACTTACAGTGGCCCTTTAACACTATAGGGAACTAGATGGTGATTAGTGCATATATACTCCTCTTTTCATTGTCTCACAAGATGTGTTCAGCGAGCTCCCAATAGTGGATTGCTGATTTAACTATTTAATTATATGGTGGATATGTATAGATGACAACTCCTTAAAGTATATGTAAATCATTTAAGTGTATGGTTGTTTTCTTGCTATGGCCATAATCTGATTCGCTAACACAGATGCCAATCACTATAGGACATCCAATTCCTTATACACCTATTTGATTGGTCTGTATGTTTACCAAACAGTTTTAAACAGCCAACGGGATCCCTCTATTGATATAATGTATACTTTCTTGAGTGGTTATTCAGAGTTATGTATATGCAAAGCCGATCTCGATCACACGCATCTACAGTATATATTCTTTTCATATGAACGAAACAGCTCTTTATTAATGCTTAGAATCTTTGATAATGGTTTTAGATCAGCTTGATTTCCACCCTTTAATTTTATGTAAAATCATTATGGTTAAATATGTTTTTAAAGTGGTTTAACATTAACATATTTTTACAAATGAGGTCTGTATGCATTTTTGTTTGTTACCATTCTTAGGATTGGTAGAAAAAGACATGGTATTTGTATGATAGGCTTACTACTACGTCAATCATGTATGGAAGACGATAGTTGGTCTAATATGATGCCATTATACCACATTGTATAGAGATTGGTTGGAACTACAGATAAATAAACTGGTGTGGAGAGACCCTACACAGTAATCCAGACACACCTGAGGAGGAAGGGGAACGAGCCCTGAAACACGCTGTGTAGATTGTATTATTACTGCCAGTACCTTTGTACTGAAAACCTGTTATACCACATGTATTTTATTTCTCTATGTTTTATGACATTTGTATTGTCTTTTTAAATATACAAATTTTAATAAATTGTAAATTATATATATACCAGTATTATTTTCCTTTTACTGATGCTGTCAGTATAGACTTGATTAGTACTACTTTACTTATTTGAAGATCTTGAAATGTTTTTCTTTTTCAATTTACTGTAATTGAACCATTGACATATATTATTTGTGCGCTCTCATTGACTACTTTTTCTGCTTTAACTATGTATTTAATCTTTTTGCAAGCATTAAACACATACTGTAGTTAAATGCAAGCAATAGTGCAATAATAAAATGTTCTAACGCATTTTCTTTTTGCATTTTTATGTCTGAAATGTGTAGATACATGGATAAGAATAAAACATACAAAACTAGTAAAGTTAAAGATGACTGATAGTGAATGAGAAGGATGGAACCCAGTGGTTTCCAATAAATATAAAATTAACTTGACCCTACATACATTTTCAGATCACTAATCCCAGATTATTATTGTCTCTTTGGAATTCATACCATCATAATAATAATAATAAAAATAATAATAATTTGCCATCTATTTTTATGGTTTGCATCAATGCCCTCATATTTATTAGAAATGTGCATTCAGGCTTCAGCTAAACAAGCAGACAGATACATTATAGGACAAAACCGATAAAGAATGAAGAATTGCTTGGCCAAATTGTTTTGTTTATTTGTTCCTACCATTTGCCACCAAAAAGGTGCAAGAAGGTAAAAGAAAGCTGCAAAATAACTATATAAGCTTGGCTAATCAGTTATTTTGTTTGTAATGATGGACTGGTCATTCAAGTTGCCATGTCCTCTGTCCAATACCGTCGTATTATTACTAATAACTGTAGCTTAGGGACAGGAAGTCAGGCATTAAATGTTATTTTTAAACATACAGGCCTATGCAATAATGCCTTAGCCTATCATAGGGAGGTGGGAGACTAGGGGGCACTCAGCCATTTTCAATGACTTTGACTAAAAAGGGTCAGATGCAAATCACAGAGTCAGGATCTCCAGATAGGTCAAGATAGGCTGCAGCATATCAGAGAATTATAGAGTAAATCACAATCCTTTTGTAAAGCTTATCAAATTATTAAACTATAAAATCCCCAGAGACTGTAATGGTGAATTTGTAGAAAAATACATTGATACCATTTTACAAAGGATTGTATACATTTGTATGCATTTTCTAAAGTAAGATTTTTGTTAATATTAATTTTCTTTTATTTCTATTGGATATTATGGTAACAAATCATAAACCAATATTCAACCAAACCAAAAGCCCACATGAATGAAATTTGGCCAAACCTAACAATTTGAAAAATTTGAAAGGATTCTTTTGGAAAAAAAAATATGTTTTGCCTATGTACTTGTCTAGTATTTGTCATCTATGTTAAAGGGACACTGAACCCAATCCAATTTTTTTATTTTCTGATTCAGATAGAGCATACAATTTTAAGCAACTTTCTAATTTACTCTTATTATCAATTTTTCTTTGTGCTCTTGCTATCTTTATTTGAAAAATAATGCATCTAAGCTTTATTTTTTGGTGCAGACCTCTGAACAGCACTTTTTTATTGGTGGATGAATTTATCCATCAATCAGCAAGAACAACCCAGGTTGTTCACCAAAAATGGGCCGGCATCTAAACTAAGATTCTTGCATTTCAAATAAAGATACCAAGAAAATGAAGAAAATTTGATAATAGGAGTAAATTAGAAAGTTGCTTAAAATGTCATGCTCTATCTGAATCAAGAAATAAAAAATTTGGGTTCAGTGTCCCTTTAAACTTGACACAGACATACTTAACTACATAATAAACCACCTTATTTTTTTAATGGCTTGAAAAGTCTTAAAGGGACATTAAACCCAATTTTTTTCTTTCATGATTCAGATAGAAAATACCATTTTAAACAACTTTCTAATTTACTTCTATTATCTAATTTGCTTCATTCTCTTGATATTTTTTCCTGAAAAGCATATCTAGATAGGCTCAGTAGCTTCTGATTGGTGGCTGCACATAGATGCCTCCTGTGATTGGCTCGCCCGTGTGCATTGCTATTTCTTTAACAAAGGATATCTAAAGAATAAAGCAAATTAGATAATAGAAGTAAATTGGAATGTTGTTTAAAATTGTATTATCTGTCTGAATTATGAAAGAAAAAAATTGGGTTTAATGTCCCTTTAAAGAAGCACCAGCCCCACTCCTAAACCCTTAGAGAATAACTAGCACCCATTCATAGTCACAAACTCTGCCACCCATATCAACAATTGTTTTTACAGGGAGAAGTGTTTTGTTAGGGAACACCCTGACTCTGTCCCTAGCATCTAAAAATTAGCTAGTAAGCCACATTATTGAGACTACATTGGTTTCACAAGGTTATATATAAAATTATATTAATAATAACAATGTTAAGAATACAAAGTAAAAGTATGTCATGGAAAATATCAATAAATTCCATTATACTCTTAGCAATTTGTCTCTTGTAAAGCATGGCATATATTGAGGGGATGTATAAACATAAATGCACGTACATATAAATTAGATTTTAAACCCAGTGTGTGGGCATTATTGAGCGTTATTCCTCAAGCTATTTGTAGGGAGTTGTTTTAAAAACAGCCTAATGGCTTGAGTGAAGTCCTTATGTAGTTCTACGTAAGAGAAATATTAATCTAATTTATTTTCTTGGAAAATGTCTAACATGCTGAATGAGACCTGCTGTATATCTGAACGCGCCACAGCATTTGTTTTGCAGATATATGACTCTTTAACTAGCCTCCAACAAAAGAAACATGTATTGCATAATCTGTGATATTTATGTGTTGTGCTGTTGAGTTCAGAGCTTTGGGGCTGAAGTTTGCAAGGCAATTAAACATCTGCTGAATTTTTAAACAAACTTTCATCTGATCCAGGGCAGGAGGAGCATAAGACAATGCCGAGCAATGTATTTCCATCTTTATTTTTAACCTAAATTTAAAGGGACATAAACACAGAAAGCGATTGCTCTAATGTGTTCATGCATTTTTATTGCATTGCTACTTGCATATACCTATGTGTTTGACCCCAGAAAAATTATGTTTTTAAGAATTATATTTTGACGTAAAATACACGTGCCTTTTATTGCATTTTTTATAAATTTTTTCCCCTTTACCTAGACAGTGGTTCTGATGGGCTGCTGGGTGTTAAGTCATTTCAGCCATTATTGTAGAAAGCTCAAAGGTGCAAGGCTGTACCTATTTTACATGTACAGTGATCTACTCAAGGATCAAATACTCACCAGCATGGCGAGAAATCTAGCAAAATCTTTGTTGACTTTTATTGAACATTATATTGTGATGCAAGTGTCTCTCCTTCACATCCAGAACCTGCATAGTAAAATAAACAGCTCTCAAGCTAAAGTTTTACTTTCTAGAGTTATTTAAGGGACCTCACAGTGCTGATGAGACCTCTTGGCTAATTTCATAAGAGTGAAGAGCTTTAGGTCATCGGAAGTAAAAAAAGGAAGCCCAGTGGCACTTAGCTTTTTGTCCACCTTTATTTGTAATCTTAGTTTTCCTAGACTAGAACTAACCCGGCCATCAGAACAGATAAAGACCTTCCAAGTCTATTTTGATTTTAATTTTATGCTAAGATGAATTGAAAAACCTCTTGGAAAGCTTTCTATTAGATTAAATTATTGCTAGACATGTGCATTTGTTTTGTTACAAATGCTTATTTGTTAAAGAAATAGCCAGCCCTCGGACACGAAGGAACATAGGGGGAGGGGGCTTTTGACCCCTAGGAGGAGTTAGTCCCATATTTGGTGGAGTGGGGTGGGTCCCTGGAGAAGGCTATATAAGGAAGTGTGGGACGGCCATCTCCAGAAAATAATTTTCGTGGCAGCAAGAAGTTTTCCCTCCCTCCCATTGTTTGCGGTTTTTATGTTTTGTCACAGCTTGGCGGGTACTAGTTCCCTCATGTCTGCAATTGGACTATGGCCAGAGCTACAGCCACGCTAATAGGAGGCTTAGCAATATGGCTCCCAGGACCTGTGCTAAAGGAGAAGGTCCTTTAGTAAAGGCCCTGGTAGCCTTTGTGCAGTTCTCCAGCGTGCACAAGGTAAGTATTTTCCTTTTTCACCTGTAGTAAAGTAACATTCACATTTGATTAACGATAATAAATCTATATGTTCCACGAATAATCGTTATTCGTTTAATTAAAAACAAGACAAATTACGAATAGCACAAGCAATGAATATTTAAAATGAAAAATTCGGCCTTACCGAAAACTTCACCCATGCACATGTCTGATTATTGCTGATATTTCCTATGCATAGATACTACTGATGCATTCATTGTCAATACTTCTTGTATGCTTTATTTTGGGGTAATTTATTTCAAAAACTTTGCCCAAACTAGTGCTAGAAAACTTGTGCCATCAGAGGCATATTGTAGCCTAGGCCAACTAAGCTTATGCAAAGGAGAGCAGAATATGGCAAAGCAAATTTTTTTTTTTTTTTCAACAAGCTTTATTGAAATGAAAAGAACAATATTACAAGAACAAAGAGCCCAACAGTAACATGCATTCAGTCTAGGGAGAAGGAGAAATTAAATTAGAATTGTCCTTGGTTTTGTAGGAAGGCAAAGCAAATTTTGAGCAGTAGTTCTATAACATAGTGACTTTCAACACATATGTTCTTCAAATGTTTTATTTCTTAATTGTATTATAAATGAATGATCCTTGTTGTCTAATGAGGGTTTATAAACCTGTTATGTATTGCTGGCCTTTTCTTGTCAGAAATATATGAGGCAAACATGAGTTAAACATGAGTTAAATTTGTTGGCGTTGGGAAATTTGGGGGCAGCAGTAATTAACATATATTAGTTTTGTTTGGATCTGAAATAATTTATTTTTTAAGGGATCGTCTTCTTTTTATACATCACCAACTGTGTACATGAAGGTGGTTTAGTCACGGTACACCAGTAAAGTAAACTTCTTGCACATATGCAAAGTATCTGCTTGATTGTCATTTTTATGTCCTTGCTAAAAGGTTCACTTGACGGAAGGTCTTTGAGATCTCAAAAGGACTTATGATCTAAAGCTCTACACTCTAGTGAGATTATCTAAGATGTCTCATCAGCACTGCAAGGTCCTTTAAGGTATTTTAGAAAGGTAATATTTCATCTTAACTGTAGTTTATTTAGCTATATAGGGTTCTGGGTGTTAAAAAGAGACAATTGCATTGCAAACAATGCTATAAAAAATCCCCCAAAGATTGTGTGAAAATCTCCATACCAGTGAGTCAACAGACCCTAAATATGATCCTAAACTAAAGATTAGTGCTGTGGAATCTGCTCTACAAATAACTGATGATCATAATTATAATAATATTCAATAGGCTGAATGCAGAAGACGGAAAGAAAAAGAAATATAACATACACTTTCAAGAAAGTCTTTTATCATCTTTAAGGACGTGCATACACTGCCCAAAGTATATTATTATAGAAGTATACTATTATTATTATTACTATAGTTTATTTGTAGAGCACCAACAGATGCTGCAGCGCTATAAACATAGGCGGTATACAAGATAGCATTTATAGGGCTCAAATGGGTAGAGGGCCCTTCTGAGAGTTGCACTGTTGTAGTCGGCTCTTATTTGGGTGATCTACAAACAGCTGGGCTCATAGGCTTATATTCTAAGGGGTTCAAGGGGAAAGCAATAAAGTTAGGAAAGGTTAGTGTAGGTTGTATGCATCCCTGAACAGTAGAGTCTTTAGGGAGCGCTTGAAGCTTTTAAAACTAGGGGAGAGTCTTGTGAAACGAGGCAGAGAGTTCCACAAGATGGGAGCCAGTCTGGAGAAGAGCAATGTGTAAGGAAGATGAGCCCAACAGAAAGTGGTAACCGGGCAGAGGATGACCCAGAGAAGACTACACTAAGTGGCCCATTTATCAAGCTCCGGATGGAGCTTGAGGGCTCGTGTTTCTGGCGAGCCAGTAGGCTCGCCAGAAACACCAGTTATGAAACAGCGGTCTCAAAGACCGCTGCTCCATAACATGTCCGCCTGCTCTGAGCAGGCAAACAGACATCGCCGTAATTCAACACCCCCTGATGGCGGCCAATTGTCCGCAAATCTCCAGGGGGCGGCATTGCACCAGCAGCTCACAAGAGCTGCTGGTGCAATGCTGAATACAGAGAACGTATTGCTCTCCGTATTCAGAGAGGTCTGTCGGACCTGATCCGCACTGTCAGATCAGGTCCGACAGACCTTTGTTAAATAGAGGCCTAAAAGTATGGTTAGATAGATAGGAAGAGAACCATGAGAGAGCTGTGTCTCAAATGCTAAAGGATTGGAGGGTGGCCAACAGTATCAAAGGCTGCAGACAGATCAAGGAGGATAAGCAGAGAGAAGTGGCCTTTGGATTTTGCTGTAAGTAGGTTTTTGTTAACCTTAACAATTGCTGTCTCTGTGGAGTGATGGGCACGAAATCGAGATTGCAGTGGGACAAGGAGGGAGTTTAGTGTAAGGAAATGGGAAACATTTACATATACTAGCTTTTCAAGTAGCTTTGAGGCAAGAGGGAGTAGGGAAATTGGGTGGTAGTTGGATGGGAAGGTTGGATCGAGAGAAGGTTTTTTGAGGATAGGTGTGATCAGTGCATGTTTTAGAGATGAGGGAAATATACCAGTGCTGAGGGAGAGGTTGAAGATGTGTGTGAGTATAGGAGTATAGGGGTTTCAATTTTACTTCTATTATTAAAGGGACACTGAACCCACATTTTTTCTTTCGTGATTCAGATAGAGCATGCAATTTTAAGCAACTTTATAATTAACTCCTTTTATCAATTTTTCTTCGTCCTCTTGCTATCTTTAATTGAAAAAGAAGACATCTAAGCTATTTTTTGGTTCAGCACCCTGGACAACCCTTGTTTATTGGTGGGTGAAATGGGCCGGCATCTAAACTTATAGTCTTGCTTTTCAAATAAGGATACAAAGAGAATGAAGAAAATTTGATAATAGGAGTAAAATAGAAAGTTGCTTAAAATTGCATGCTCTATCTGAATCACGAAAGAAAATATTTGGGTTCAGTGTCCCTTTAATTTTTCTTGGTATCTTTTGTTGAAAATCAGGGGCATAATCTCAGGAACCCATGTCTAGAGCACTATATTGCAGCAGTTTTGCAAACATTTATTCCCTTTGCAAGAATATTAGATGGCCGCACTATTTCCTGCCATGCAGTGTTCCAGATGCCTACCTAGGTATCTCTTCAACAAAAAATATCTTGGGAGCTAAGCAAATTTGATAATAAAGTAAATGGGAAATTTGTTTAAATTCGTATGTTCTGTCTAAATAACAAAAGAAAATATTTGAGTTTCGTATCCCTTTAAACATAAACATACAATACATAATTCAGCATTGCTTACCCCTCCAAAACATATAGGTGATAGCTTTGCCTCTCCTGGACAGCCGTAAGGTAAACTCCTTATCCACTAAGCCACACCATAACTACAAAATAAAGGAGTGACAGAATTTCTCCTCACACACCTCCATAGCCAAATGTCTTAACCTAAACGTATCTATGGGCAAGATTACAAGTCGCATGCTATGTTTTCCGCACGCAATATAGTCTTTTCGCAATCAATTTCCATTGTGCAGCTATTACAAGTCTTGAAAAATCGCGATTGCAGCACTCCCAAAGATGTGTATATAAACTTTTTGCAAGGTGTGCTAAACCAAATTTTGCATTTGTATATATATATATATATATATATATATATATATATAAAACTAACACCTGCGATTGCGGAATGGCGATCGCTATAACGCAATCATGCGATCTCAGTCGCACACTGAAGATTAAATGTAAGGTACCCCTTTTATATATGGGGTACCTTGCATTCCTATTGGCTGAAATATTCAAACCAGCCAATAGGATGAGAGCTGCTTAAATAGTAGTGTTAGGATTTTTTTAATTTTGTAACTTAGGTTTTTTATTTTTCGTTTATTTTAGTTTTTTAAAATAGTTATATTAGGTTTATTTATAGTTTAAGCTTAGTTTTTTTTTATATTCCCCAGGTAAGTTTTTTTTTTAATTTAAAGTTAGGAAGTGTTATGTTTAAGGGTTAATAGTTGAATTTAGTGTGTTGCGATGTGGGGTTTGGGAGTTTAGGGGTTAATATGTTTATTTAGTGTTGGCGATGTGGGGAGTCGGCGGTTTAGGTGTAAATATTTAAATTTAATGTTGGCGATGTAGGTGGGTGGTGGATTCGGGGTTAATAGGGTTATTATAGTATTTGCAATGTGTGAGGTGGCAGTTAAAGGGTTAATGGGTGTTTAGTGTACTTTGTAACATATTTGTTATGAGTTTTGTGAAACATTTTTGTTTCGCAAAATCCATAACTACTAGTTTTTGATTGCGGAATGGATCGTGGTAGTATAAGCTATAACACTAGCGTAATAGCCTGACCGAACTACTTGTAATATGGGAGACCTGAAAATTCCACACTCAAAAGCCATTTTTTTAATGCAGAAAGGAGAGTTGTGGTATATGCTAAAACGCTAGCTGTATAGCTGTACCGCCGCAACTTGTAATACGGGAGACCTGTCATTCCGCGCGCAAAGGCCAATTTTTCAGCAGTATAGCTGTACTGCAAAACTTGTAATTTTCCCTATTATTCTTAACAAAGAATATAATTCTCTTATTTAAATTCGGAGGCTTTTCCAATCTGCAATTCTGGCTTTCCAAACAGTTGTCAGTTAATACATATCTGATGTAAATCTTGTCACTAATGTTGCTCAGAGGAGCAAAGGTTGAAATAGGCTCACTAGGACACAACCTGGCGTTTTGTACTAAATAGGCAATGTTCCCACTAATAGGCAGTGTCCAACTGCTGTTTTCCCTTTAAAATGCATAGTAAATCACTCCCTGCAGAAAGAACATAAAGTGGCACAGACATCAGTCTCTGCTTCATGCTCCCTAATGTCTGATGACTTTGTACATCAAACATCTGAACAACACCAACCTTATAAACTATAAACAAAGATTTAACCCCTTGGCTCCCTGCAAAGGCTGCAATGGAGTGTTATACAATAATTTGCTGCCATTTTATGCAGTTAAGGGGTTATATTCAGATTGATTCTTGCAGAAGAATAATTTTAGTATTGCAGATTCCAGGATATACTGTATATGGGAAAAAATGGATGTGGCAATTTGGGGATTTGCTGGTGGGCTGACTGATGCCCACAACTGCATCGCTCCACCTCTCTTGCAGTGTGCAAAGAAACAGCTGCAACCTACTGGGTGATAGCAGAAGAGGAAGTTAAACTGAATGCAAAGGGAAAGAAGAAGATGGGAGGAAAGAGAGCAAAGAGAAAATATAAAATATAGGAAAATAATTGATGAATAAGGGAATTCATGAGAGATAAAAAAAAATGTGAGGAAAAAAGGAAGCGAAAGATGTGTCAAGTATGTCTGATTATGTTATATACCTTAAGCTGTTTCTGAGATTAAACTGCACTGTGGGATTGTTTGTTATACATCTGCCTTGAATCTGTGAGTAATCTGACTATATACCCAGAATTCCCAACTGCCCTGCATTTTGGTTCTTAAGGAGCACTTATCCTTTGCCCCCTCCCTGGCTGTTCTCCATTTTCTGTAAGAGAACCCATCTAAAAATGACAAGACACACTCCTGGTCAACCGCATCCATGACACACTCCTGGTCAACCGCATCCATGACACACTCCTGGTCAACCGCATCCATGACACACTCCTGGTCAACCGCATCCATGACACACTCCTGGTCAACCGCATCCATGACACACTCCTGGTCAACCGCATCCATGACACACTCCTGGTCAACCGCATCCATGACACACTCCTGGTCAACCGCATCCATGACACACTCCTGGTCAACCGCATCCATGACACACTCCTGGTCAACCGCAATCCATGACACACTCCTGGTCAACCGCATCCATGACACACTCCTGGTCAGCCGCATCCATGACACACTCCTGGTCAACCGCATCCATGACACACTGCTGGTCAACCGCATCCATGACACACTGCTGGTCAACCGCATCCATAACACACTGCTGGTCAACCACATCCATGACACACTCCTTGAATATGACCCATCTCAACCTTTTTATATATTATTTAGCATTTGCCCCCAGCCTTGGTCGCATATACTAGATAGAAAATGTTGGTATGTATGTATGTTTGAATGTATGCATGTGTGTATGTATCTATGTATGCATGTGTGTATGTATCTATGTATGTATGTATCTATGTATGCATGTGTGTATGTATCTATGTATGTATGCATATTTATATGTATCTATGTATGCATGTATGTATCTATGTATGCATGTACTGTATGTACGTATGTATCTATGTATGCATATATGTACGTATGTATCTACGCATGGATGTATGTATGTATGTATCTATGTATGTATTCATATTTATATGTATCTATGCATGCATGTATGTATGTATCTATGTATGTATGCATCTATGTATGCGAATTTGCATGTATGTATGCATGTATGTATCTATGTATGTATGCATCTATGTATGCATATTTGTATGTATCTATGTATGTATGCATCTATGTATTTATGTATGTATGTATGTATGTATGTATGCATCTATGTATTTATGTATCTATGTATGTATGCATCTATGTATTTATGTATGTATGTATGTATGCATCTATGTATTTATGTATCTATGTATGTATGCATCGATGTATGTATGCATCTATGTATGTATGCATGTATGTATGAATGTATGTATCTATGTATGTATGTATGCATGTATGAATGTATGTATCTATGTATGTATGTATGCATGTAAATATGTATGTATCTATGTATGTATGTATGCATGTATGAATGTATGCATCTATGTATGTATGTATGCATGTAAATATGTATGTATCTATGTATGTATGTATGCATGTATGAATGTATGTATCTATGTATGTATATATATATATATATGTATGAATGTATGTATCTATGTATGTATGTATGATTGTATGCATCTATGTATGCCTTCAGTGTGACTGCTGCTATTTAACTGTCCTTTCTTTAAGGATTCTGGGTTATATTCCCCACTTGCACTATATGCCATTTGAATGTAAAAAGGAATTGAATAACAATATGCAAGAAGTGCACTTCAAAAGCAATAAAAAGGGAGCTAAGAGGGAGTTAAAATTAGAAATGTGGGAATTGATAGGAAATGTTTGCCACACTCCCAGTATTACTCATTGTTCGTAGTGTCAAATAATAACTGTAAAGAATACATAGAAAAACCAGAGCTGGGCTGGGAATAAAAAGCAGCCCTGGATATATGTGAAGACCAATCCTATTTTCCATTGCATCTGTGAAATGCAAAAACCCTATTTTTCTCAAGGGGAATAATGGAATATTTCTGCCCTTATATTTTTTATTGGAATTAAATTATATTAGGTTAAACTAATAAAAATGCCAGATTGTTGTCATATAGGCAACCTGCAACCCAAGATCACACATGACTGCATCACACAGTGTGAATGTGATTATCCATAGTGTGATCTGGAGAAGACACTCAAAACAGTTTGTCATTCTGTCTCGCAGTGTGACTTGACTAGACTCTAGAAACCATTCATAGGAGGGCTGCTGAAATGGTACATGGTCTAGGAAGTAAAACTTACAAGAAAATACTTTGGGACCTTAATATGCATAGCTCATAGGAGAAAAGAAGATAGGTGATACAGCAGTCCCTAGTGTTCTGGTAGGCAGATATTTAGTGGTACAATCAGTTAAATTATTATACATCTTTATGAAGAGTCGGCACACACAACATTGCAGAAAATAAGCCCCCTATTCCATCCCATAAGGACTCCTGTACAAAGTGTCTTGTGTGCAGTGTTTTCACATTCTTATCCATTTTCAAATCAATCAGTAACCATTCAATTTGCACAAGCAAATCAAATATATTTTAAATTACACCCAATTATGCAGCAAACATTATTCCAATTTCCTTTTAAGGACATTTAAGCACCTAATTCTATGTTTTTGTTTTACAGTAATTAAAAAAAATCTAGTATCCTCCAAACCCATAAAAAAACTTTAATCTTGAATAAGGAATTTGTTTTTTTAAATAATGGGGTTTATGTTCCTTGGTACTAATGATCGCCTGCTAGCAACCATTAGTTGCATTTGTATATGTGTCATGGCTCATAGACCGTATTTGCTTTAAGGCAGTGCACAGATGGATGCACCTCGCAAAACAGGTGACATTATACAGAGGAACATTCATAGGAGGTTAATGTGTAAATGCAAAAAAGTGTAAAAGTCTTAAAATGCTTTAGCAAGGGTGGGAAGTTGACTCAGCACTTACATGGTTAAGGATATTAGACTAATAAAAACAAATGTATCTTTGGCAGATATGCAAACTTTGGCAATCCCCAATGTATCCAGTAGTGTTTACTTTGCCTTTGGCTGCTCTGCTCATAGTGACTAACGGCTAGAGAAACTGTCCACTTTATCAGGATGTTCAGTTTGACAGCACATAACTCCAGAAAGGTGCAGATTAATAAAGATAACATCTATAGAGGCGCTTGCCTCTTACTACATTGCTGAAGGTGAATAAAGACCCACTTTCCAGTAATAGCAGTTGTGACAAATGAGCACACTGTCATATCCTGCTGCAATGCCTTTTGATAGAGATGTATCCATCTATCACTCCCTATTGAAATACATTGTGCCTTGAGTGTTTGTTTCCAGTATTCTTCCATAACCCGAGTCCCTAGATTTATTTACTATTTTGCAGCCAGAGAGACTAGCAACCCTTTCCTGAGCAAGAAGCTAAAATCCTCTCTGGTAGCAAAAGTATTAAATAGAAACTCAGATGCAATAATTACATGCTCTAATTCATTTAACCTTTGATTTACTGACCCTGTCTAATGAGGGGGTTGATAATCTATTGTTTAATAGTTATTGGCATGCTAAAGGCTGACGATAAGCCATTTTCTATGTTGATGTGATCACCATCCGACATTTTCATTGTTTATTGGTAGCACTGTCTTCATTAGAATTTCTGTGAAATATGAATCATCACAATCTAAATTCTCAATGCTTAATGGAACATTTATGGGGCCATTTCTCACTTAACAAATTCAACAGCTAAAAGAACTTCATAAAACAAAAACAACTCTTTTTTACTTATTATACAGTACTCCAAAATGTTTTTTAAAGGTAATATTTCTTTTGGCATGGGAAAAAAAACAATGACATTATCCTCCAGTGGCGTATTTAGGTTTTGTGCTGCTCTAGGCACTCAAAATTCTGCTGCCCCCACCTCCCAGGTTTTAGGCCTTTTTTGGCTATAAAATTTTGTGTGCCGTGACTTTTTTTTGTGGCATTTCCAAATGTTCAAGTGTGCGTGTGTTTATATTTTTGTGTGAGTGTGTGTAGTGCAGTGAGCAGCAAATGTGAGCAGTAAATGTGTAGTGCAGTGTGCGTGTATGTGTGGGTGTAGTGAGTGTGTCTGTATTGAGACTAAAAAAATACTGCCCTGGGGGGGGGGGTGTCTGGGTGGCCACCATGACTGGTTGCAAAACTAGAAGCTCCTAATATCATATGGATAATCCGCTGATTATCTAAAGAACAACCAAAAATCTACAACTCTCTCACATATATACCACATTGTAGAACACTGCTGTATATATGGATGTTTTTATTGAGGAGATCACATTAACTGGAGCGCTAGACTGGACAGTCAATTAGGTGAGACAGAGGCCTTGTGATATCAACCCTTAACCCCCCGGTTCACCGGGTAGAGCAGGTCTACTTCACTGCTGATACGAGATGGAGGAATACCATGAGATTCTGTATACTTTACTTGTAAACTTTGAACATAAGATAGATGACTGGTTTAATACTCTTATTGAGTTAGGAAAGTATGGCTTTCAGACAAATGAAGACAAGCAACCTGTTAGCTTTCAGGCTGATGCTACCTTACCTCAAACAGAGAAACCTAGAGGATCTTTGTATTTTTTTATGAGCAACGAAGGCATTGACATACAATTGCCTACAGTCAGCCCAACCTCACTAGATTGAGATATAATGGAACCCAGACAAGTGCAAACTACCCTGATATGCCATTCGGACCCACACCTTACCATACAGGCCCTGGCATCACAACAGCTAAATTCTCTGGTCATTTATCTTGATGTTGCAGTGAAGATCAGTAACCCACCTCTGGTCTCTCACCGGGAAGATGCAGCCAGCTTCCATGGATGAGTTCCAGAGTCCCTGTATCTTCTTCTTGAACTAAAGGACCCTGTGATGCCAGAGGTTCAGAGCTGGAGGATGAAGGCTTTGAGCCTACTCTCTGCCAGGTTCTTTCTTGTATATCCAGACTAGAGGATCTGTTATGCTTCAAACAACAGGCAGGACATATACTGCAGAGCGCAGTGTAAGTTCAGATCTGAAGTTGGATGAACTTATGAATATCTCTGACCAACATGGTCAGGGTTTTTTTTTTTTTTTAGGGAGTCATTGAGGAACTATGGCTTTACTTGGGCTGATTTCATTTAAGCTCTGGATTACTAGAATGGTTTGCACCAAATGTTTTCTTTTTTCATATGTATTGCAATTTTCTTACAGATGTGAACTTTCCTAATATCCCTCAATAGCCTATATCAAAACTTTCCATGTTTGAGATAATTCTTGCTGTCAGTTTTTATATTACTTATTAGAGTATACCATACATATGTCTCTCGAGATGTTTTATATATTAGATTGCCTTCAAACAAGGTATTTGAATTTTGCTGGCTAAAAATAAAAAAAATATTGTAATATAGCATTAGACAGTACCTCACACTGAGTCACTTTACAAGTAGCTAACAGCTGTTACATTTTCAGGTATATCTATGCTGATCTCTGCCACCATTCCCCTTTGTTAACTGCTTTAGAATTGGGTCATGAAAAATGACCCTCTTTTTGAAAAATATAAGAGCTCTGACTTTGTCCCCTATGCTCTTTCACCAGCATTATACAGTAGAATTTATATTCTTAGAAGCCCACTGAGTCTCAAGTGTATCATTATTTTAACAGCTTATCATGTTTTGCGCCTATTTTTTCTAGTTTTCGATTTACTAACTATTTGTGGATATTATTACTTGTCACTATTATTATCTGCCATAATTACTTATTAATACATCTTGGGTGACTTGATTTTCCCAAGTGGTTTTGCTAATGCAGTTGCTGCCACTTATATTTATATATTATTGACATTGGTTATCCTTTAGTTTTTTATTTTCATAAAGATCAGCTTAAGTTTCATACTCTAAAACCAAAGAGAGTTCACAGAAATTTCTAGTTTCCCTCCAGCAAATATCTTACCTAGAATAGGTCCATGAGTGGCCTTCATCTCAAATGTTTTAGCTATATCAGTAAACATTTGTTCTAATAATGCCTTCAAATATTTAACTGCTAACACTCTCTCCATGATTTTTACTAGTTTACATTGCTTACCTCAGTTACTTCTTATATATAGTCTAGGGATGGGCGAATGTTTTGCAACATTCGAAAAACGGCACAAATTTTAACACATTTGTTCATTTGAATCGAATTTCAAATGTTTACATAACATTCTAACATTCGATTTTTGAATGTTCGGTTTCGAATTTTACGATTACATTCGAAAATATTATTTTTGAAAAATTCGAATTTAGATTGTAATAGTATTTCTAATGCTTTTTCTTTAAATGTAATATTCGAATTATGCAATAATCGAATTCGAAAAATTCGAATTTAGATTGTAATAGTATTTCTAATGCTTTTTCTTTAAATGTAATATTCGAATTATGCAATATGTGTATTTGAATTCGAAAAATTCGAATTTAGATTGTAATAGTATTTCTAATGCTTTTTCTTTAAATGTAATATTCAAATTATGCAATATTAGAATTCAATTTTTTTTAATTTATATTCAAATTCGAAAAATTCGAATTTATATGTTTGTAATAGTATTTCTAATGCTTTCTTTAAATGTAATATTCGAATTATGCAATATTCTATATGGAAACATTCGAAATGATATATTTGTATCTATTATGTATCAATTTACTAGATTCCCGCCCTACCACATGAACTATTGAACTTCTGAATAGTATTTGTTAAATAGAATGTTAAATTCGAAATTTCGAATGTGGACATTCAATATAATTATAAACATTCAAATTTGAAAATGACATTCGAAAACTGTAAATAACATTCGATTTTCGAATTTTTAAGAATATTCGTTCTTATCGACATTTGGATTTAGAATTCGAATTTCGGTAATAACATTCGTTCTACATTCGAAATTCGAAAATTTACACATTCGCCCATCCCTAATATAGTTATAGATCCAAAAGTGGCCTCTATCATAACAGAAGGATGCATAAGCAAAAATAACTTTCACTGTTTACTGTCATTGTTCATTTTTTTAGTACTATAGACATTCATATACCTGCCAGGTGTCTTGCAAAAGTGGCTGCTGGTGTATCATATGTTCTTTACCTTTAATAACCAAATAGTCCATAAGAGGCCAGCTTAATAGTCAGCCATTTACAATATTCTTACTGTAAAAGGAGGATTGTGAAGCCTATCTCTTGTCACTCGTTATTACTCTTTTGCTTGTATCAATAACATCAACTGAATTTTTGTCATTACTGTTATATGGCGATCAATGTGTGATTTGTGTTTTGCAAAGCCTCAATTAAAAACGATTAAATAAAAAAAAATACTGTCCCCTGCCCCAACCTGCCACCCTAGGCAAGTGCCTTGTTTGACTGGGCCAAATTATGCCCACCTTATTAGAGGCAATGTAAACAAAAAGATATCAACACTACCTAGTCAATCCATTAATAATAAGCACTTTTGCACTAATACAAAATAGCAAAATCAATAGAATACAATACAAATAGAATCAATACAAAACAATAACACATTTCCACAATACCAATAATGCCCCTGTTAAAATCTCTTTAAAGTGAAAGCAAATTGGATTTACTAATGAAACAAATAAAGGGCGACTTTCATTCATGAAGTATAAGATACTTCATGCAGAAAGCTCCTTTATTTGATTTAATCGATCACCGCTCTTAGCTCCTACAGCAGCGCATGGCTAAAATATTTTTTGGCTAAGAGGTGACATTTTCATCTCTTAGCCAATTGCTGTGCGGTAAATCCGGCTCCCATGGGCGCCAAGCCGGATTTACCGCACGGCTATTGGCTAAGAGGTGAAAACGTTACCTCTTAGCCAAAAATTTGTTTAGCCGTGGGCTGCTGTAGAAGCTAAGAGCAGCGATCGAGTGAATCAAATAAAGGAGCTTTCTGCATGAAGTATCTTATACTTCATGAATGAAAGTGCCCTTTATCTGTTTCAATAGTAAATCCTAGCGTTTGTAAAACGCTAGGATTTACTTTCACTTTAAGAGACATACACAAATATCCTATGATTTTGGAGCACAACAAGATAATTGCACAGATATCACCTTTAAGCATCATTACACACTATGAAAAGGATTATATCAATATAAAGACCCGCAAACCTGTAATGTGGTTGCTAAACTCCCAAATCTCCATTTTGTTTGTTGTTAAAATCGCACATTTGTATTACGAAATTATGAGATTAATGATGAATATAATTAATTTGTGGGTTTTTGGGGAGGTAAAGATTTTTGGTGAAAACTAGATATGTGGTTTTTTTTCTTGTTTTGTTATTTCTTAATCATTTGAAAATGAATATTACATTTGAACACATTATCATGTTATTCATTCAAATGACAGTAAAGTCAAAGCTAAATATAAATTGATTCAGTAGAGCGTGGAATTTTTAAACAACTTTAGTATTTACTTCTATAACCAATTTTGATTAGTTCTCTTGGTATCCTTTATTAAAGTTATCCTAGGTAAGAAGTGTGCATGTGTCTTTAGCCTGGCAACAGTGTTTGCAACAATGTGTATAGCAATGCTATACATAGTTGCAAACTGCTGCCATAGACTGATATATACACGCTCCTAAAATCCTATCAGCCTACATAGATTTTTTACCAAGAAAGCAGCACAAATGTGATCATTGAAATAAATTGGAAAGTTGTTTAAAATGTCATGCTCTATCTGAATCATGAAAGTTTAATTTTGACTTGACTGTACTTTTGGCAGTAGAAGCATTTTGAGATTGTAATCCCTGGCAAAACAATTGGACAATACTAGCCAAAGTTTAGAAATTGTGAACTTTGTAAAACAAGCAAAAAATTGTGATAAACCCCTAGGTTTTTTACCCCCACGACTGATTTAAACACTTAAAGGGACACTGAACCCATTTTTTTTCTTTTGTGATTCAGGCAATTTTAAGCAACTTTCTAATTTATTCCTATTATCAATTTTTCTTCGTTCTCTTGCTATCTTTATTTGAAAAAGAAGGCATCTAAGCTTTGTTTTCGTTCAGGACTCTGGATAGCACTTTTTTATTGGTGGATGCAATTTATCCACCAATCAGCAAGGATAACCCAGGTTGTTCACCAAAAATGGGCCGGCATCTAAACTTACATTCTTGCATTTCAAATAAAGATACCAAGAGAATGAAGAAAATGTTGTAATAGGAGTAAATTAGAAAGTTGCTTAAAATGTCATGCTCTATCTGAATGACAAAAGAAAAAATTTGTGTTCAGTGTCCCTTTAAGTAAAGTCCCAATGGGAGCCATAAGCATTGCAGCTCCTTAATAGGACATAATCAGTGACACTGTTTACATGTAGTTGCAAGTTCTTATTGGCTCAACAGTAATGTTCTAACCTGGAAATAATAGGGTCAATTACAGTCCTTTAGAAAAATGTATCAACTGATTTAGCTACAAAATCATTGGTTAAATCATTGGATTAATTTTTCTAAGTAATTGTATTCAACCATAATATGTTTAACCCATTTCTAGTTGTTAAAAACAGATATGTTTTTTTTTTCTTGTTTTGTTATTTGTTAATCATTTGAAAATGAATAATACATTTGAACACACTATTATGTTATTCATTCAATAACAAAACACAAAAATGAACAAATACATTTGTTGATTTGTTTAATAAAGTTTCTCTTGTTAACGAATAAATGAGCAAATCAGCAAATGTATTCATAAATTTGTTAGTCTCTTTAATATAAAGGAATAATAGGAACCTGTGTTCCACATGGTTATTAATTTTATAAACAAATAAATAATAAACCTAGTTAGCTAGGATCACTATTGCAAAAAAAGTACATGCTCTAATTAACTGGAGTTTGTAGTTTTGAATTTTAATGTCCCTTTATGGATAATCACTTTATTTATTTCCAAATCTTTTCTGGATATAGATCACACATTGTATATTTGAGTGGCTTTATGCATTTCATGGAGTACTTTAGATGGATTTTTATTAATATTGAACTGTGAATTTTAACATCTGCTATCTTTGTATGTATATTGATTTGCTAATACTCACTTAATAATGTATCAACAAGTTTTAAGGGAGAAAAAGCAATATTTATACAAGAAGCTGATAGCCACCTACTTGATGGGATTAGTAGAAATGCAGTGGTACATATTGATGAAGATACAGAAAAGCCTTATGATTATTTAGCTTTAAAGGGATAGGAAAGTCAAAATTATACTTGCATGACTCAGACACAGCATGTCATTTTAAGAAACTTTTAAATTCACTTCTATTTTCAAATGTGCTTTGTTCTCTTGGTGTCCCTTGTTTAAAAAGAAAACACACATATCCTACACTGCTGATTGGTGCCTGCACACATTTGTCTCTTGTGATTGGCTAACAAAATGTGTTCAGCTAGCTGCCAAAGTGCAATGCTGTTACTTCAGCAAAGGATAGCATGATAATGAAGCAAATTTGATAATAGAAGTAAATTGGAAAGTTGTTTAAAATTGTATGTTCTATCCAAAACATGAAAGAAAATGTTGAGGTTTCCTGTCGCTTTTTAGATAAAGTAAAATGTGTATGAAGATCTTAAGTTTTGGGGATGTTCAATAAAAGCAAAAGGTTACCATTTAATATGTGTTTCTTGAATGTACATGCACCCAGTTATTCATGCACTATGTGACTAATGGACATGGCAAAATGTAGGTATAGTTCATTTTAAGATACATTTCCTTTAGCAATTGTATATGTAGTACAAGTTGCCTTCTTTTATTGTTGTTGTCCCATATGGTTGGCCCATATGTCTAAATACATACAAAAATTAGATGCCTAAGAAAATGTTGAGTTCCTTTGCCTTATAATGGAATATTAATCAGTAAATGTCAATTGTTTTAGAATATTAATACATTTTTTTGCACTAGGCATTATTTTCATGGATCACACTTTACCATTTTTAATTGTATTTACAGAACTAGCAGTCAGAACCTTCCTGCACAGCGAGTTCCACAGCGCGACTGCTCTTAATGTGCGCTGTGTGTAAGGTGGAATAACATTTCCTCTAGCCTTATGTGGTATATTATACTTTCCTTAATATACAAACGTTCCTAAAAATATATTTTACAGGGGTCGCTCACAAACCTTTAGAAAAACGTATCAAATCATTATCCTCAGAAAAATACCATTAAAATCTATGGGAATTATTGTAGATAAATGTAGATAAATCATTTGAAAAGTATTAAGGATCAGGATAAACCCTTTAGTCCCTTACATACACATGATATCGATATTTAGCACTCCACTTGTAATCTGGCCATTAATTTATCACAAAAATCAGTAATTCACAGTTCTACCTTCACTTACTCCTCATAGGTCAGAATCTAATTTTGAGAACTGGAGCTGATAAACACAGATATTAAGGGGCCTATCTATCAAGCTCCGAAAGGAGCTTGATGGCCCGTGTTTCTGGCGAGTCTTCAGACTCACCAGAAACAGCAGTTATGAAGCAGCGGTCACAAAGACCGCTGCTCCATAACCTGTCCGCCTGCTCTGATCAGGCGGACAGACATCGGGTTGATTGACACCTCCCTGCTGACGGCCCATTGGCCGCGAGTCTGCAGGGGGCAGCATTGCACCAGAGCGTATTGCTCTCCCCATTCAGCGAGGTCTGGCGGACCTGATCCGCACTATATTTACCATTTATTCTAATGTTTACTGTCCCTTTAAAATTAACTTCAGAACTGCAAAACACTACTGGGAACTATCTGAACGCATTTAGCTATACGTAGTTTGCTGCTTCTCCTAACCTACCTAGGTATAATTAATTTTCAACAAAAAGTACCAAGAGAGTGAAGTCAATTTAATAATACAAGGTAGTTGAAAAGTCTCTTGAAATTGCTCTATCTGATCCATGAATGTTTAATTCTGATGCTCATGTCACTCAGTTATTATAAATAAGACTTAAACATACTGCCCTCCTACACCAGTAACGATGATGTTAGAGAAAACAATGTTGCTAAGGCTGCATATTACAGAAATCTGTAGGGGTCACCATACGATTCCTATCCATAAAAACACAAGACAAACTGTGTAAGTAGGGTATGGCTAGGTGTTGTATCAGCAGGATAGCGGTCTCCTTTTAACTCTACACTTTTGTTTCTCTTCACTATAATCGGAGGATTCCTCATCTTGGTGCCTGGAGTTCTAAAGTCTCAGCCTTAAGATGGTATTGTCTACAGACACAGCAGGAATTAAACGAAACATAATGATGCTTCATTTACTGTTTTAATGAGGTTCAAAACCCCGATTCCCAAAGCTTGCTGTGTTTCCAGCTGTAGAAGAGTGTTCTCCTTCTCAGCTCATGTCATATATTCCATATGCTACTCTTCCTTTTAAATGTTAAAGCAATTTCAGAACATTTTGGGTCACTTATTTTGCTGCTTATTGGAAAAACAGACATCTATTGCTTCTTTTTGTTAATTCAGTTAGGATACCTTTATGGTAGAGTGCTCTTGTGAAATCATGTTTGTGCTTTTATATCCATAATGTTTTGTGCATTTTACAGAATCTCTTCACTAACATTTGGAGAGACATTATAAAACTTAAAGGGACATAAAACTCAAAGACCCCTATTTAACAAAGGTCTGTCGGACCTGATCCGACAGTGCGTATCAGGTCCGACACACCTCGCTGAATGCAGAGAGCAATACGCTCTCCGTATTCAGCATTGCACCAGCACTTCTTGTGAGCTGCTGGTGCAACGCCGCCCCCTGCAGATTTGCGGCCAATCGCAGGGGGGTGTCAATCAACCCAATCAGGTTGAATTGCGGTGGTGTCTGTCCGCCTGCTCAGAGCAGGCGGAAAGGTTATGGAGCAGCGGTCTTTAGGCAGTTGCTTCATAATTGGTGTTTCTGGTGAGTCTGAAGGCTCACCAGAAACACGGGCCCTCAAGCTCCATCTGGTGCTTGATAAATGGGCCCCAATATATAATTCCACATAAAGGGCCAGATACTAGTGGTTCACTTATTTATTTATTTTTCACTCAATCGGTAGCTGCACTCAAGTTAAAATTTTAGTGCAACCGTTTTTGCAGGCGTATTACAAGTAGAAAATACGTGCCAGCAAAAGACTCAGGTGGACTAACTTCAGGACTTTGGATATTGTGAGCATGCTAACTCTTTCTCCCTGTTGACTTCAAATAGGGGGCACTGCAAAAAACAAACTAAACTGAACTAAACTGAACTAAAGCCAAAGGTGAGTTAGTAAACTTAACATTACTGTTATCATTACTACACACTAAGGCCTAGATTTGGAGTTCGGCGGTAAAAGGGCTGTTAACGCTCCGCGGGTTTTTTTCTGGCCGCACCATAAATTTAACTCTGGTATCGAGAGTTCAAACAAATGCTGCGTTAGGCTCCAAAAAAGGAGCGTAGAGCATATTTACCGCAAATGCAACTCTCGATACCAGAGTTGCTTACGGACGCGGCCGGCATCAAAAACGTGCTTGTGCACGATTCTCCCATAGGAAACAATGGGGCAGTTTGAGCTGAAAAAAAACCTAACACCTGCAAAAAAGCAGCGTTCAGCTCTTAACGCAGCCCCATTGTTTCCTATGGGGAAACACTTCCTACGTCTGCACCTAACACTCTAACATGTACCCCGAGTCTAAACACCCCTAACCTTACACTTATTAACCCCTAATCTGCCGCCCCCGCTATCGCTGACCCCTGCATTACACTTTTAACCCCTAATCTGCCGCTCCGTAAACCGCCGCCACCTACGTTATCCCTATGTACCCCTAATCTGCTGCCCTAACATCGCCGACCCCTATATTATATTTATTAACCCCTAATCTGCCGCCCCCAACGTCGCCGACACCTGCCTACACTTATTAACCCCTAATCTGCCGAGCGGACCTGAGCGCTACTATAATAAAGTTATTAACCCCTAATCCGCCTCACTAACCCTATCATAAATAGTATTAACCCCTAATCTGCCCTCCCTAACATCGCCGACACCTACCTTCAATTATTAACCCCTAATCTGCCGACCGGAGCTCACCGCTATTCTAATAAATGTATTAACCCCTAAAGCTAAGTCTAACCCTAACACTAACACCCCCCTAAGTTAAATATAATTTTTATCTAACGAAATAAATTAACTCTTATTAAATAAATGATTCCTATTTAAAGCTAAATACTTACCTGTAAAATAAATCCTAATATAGCTACAATATAAATTATAATTATATTATAGCTATTTTAGGATTAATATTTATTTTACAGGCAACTTTGTAATTATTTTAACCAGGTACAATAGCTATTAAATAGTTAAGAACTATTTAATAGTTACCTAGTTAAAATAATAACAAATTTACCTGTAAAATAAATCCTAACCTAAGATATAATTAAACCTAACACTACCCTATCAATAAAATAATTAAATAAACTACCTACAATTACCTACAATTAACCTAACACTACACTATCAATAAATTAATTAAACACAATTGCTACAAATAAATACAATTAAATAAACTATCTAAAGTACAAAAAATAAAAAAGAACTAAGTTACAGAAAATAATAAAATATTTACAAACATAAGAAAAATATTACAACAATTTTAAACTAATTACACCTACTCTAAGCCCCCTAATAAAATAACAAAGCCCCCCAAAATAAAAAATTCCCTACCCTATTCTAAAATACAAATATTACAAGCTCTTTTACCTTACCAGCCCTGAACAGGGCCCTTTGCGGGGCATGCCCCAAGAATTTCAGCTCTTTTGCCTGTAAAAAAAAAACATACAATACCCCCCCCCCCAACATTACAACCCACCACCCACATACCCCTAATCTAACCCAAACCCCCCTTAAATAAACCTAACACTAATCCCCTGAAGATCTTCCTACCTTGTCTTCACCATACCAGGTTCACCGATCCGTCCTGGCTCCAAGATCTTCATCCAACCCAAGCGGGGGTTGGCGATCCATAATCCGGTGCTCCAAAGTCTTCCTCCTATCCGGCAAGAAGAGGACATCCGGACCGGCAAACATCTTCTCCAAGCGGCATCTTCTATCTTCTTCCATCCGATGACGACCGGCTCCATCTTGAAGACCTCCAGCGCGGATCCATCCTCTTCTTCCGACGACTAGACGACGAATGACGGTTCCTTTAAGGGACGTCATCCAAGATGGCGTCCCTCGAATTCCGATTGGCTGATAGGATTCTATCAGCCAATCGGAATTAAGGTAGGAATTTTCTGATTGGCTGATGGAATCAGCCAATCAGAATATAGTTCAATCCGATTGGCTGATCCAATCAGCCAATCAGATTGAGCTCGCATTCTATTGGCTGTTCCGATCAGCCAATAGAATGCGAGCTCAATCTGATTGGCTGATTGGATCAGCCAATCGGATTGAACTATATTCTGATTGGCTGATTCCATCAGCCAATCAGAAAATTCCTACCTTAATTCCGATTGGCTGATAGAATCCTATCAGCCAATCTGAATTCGAGGGACGCCATCTTGGATGACGTCCCTTAAAGGAACCGTCATTCGTCGTCTAGTCGTCGGAAGAAGAGGATGGATCCGCGCTGGAGGTCTTCAAGATGGAGCCGGTCGTCATCGGATGGAAGAAGATAGAAGATGCCGCTTGGAGAAGATGTTTGCCGGTCCGGATGTCCTCTTCTTGCCGGATAGGAGGAAGACTTTGGAGCACCGGATTATGGATCGCCAACCCCCGCTTGGGTTGGATGAAGATCTTGGAGCCAGGACGGATCGGTGAACCTGGTATGGTGAAGACAAGGTAGGAAGATCTTCAGGGGATTAGTGTTAGGTTTATTTAAGGGGGGTTTGGGTTAGATTAGGGGTATGTGGGTGGTGGGTTGTAATGTTGGGGGGGGGGTATTGTATGTTTTTTTTTACAGGCAAAAGAGCTGAAATTCTTGGGGCATGCCCCGCAAAGGGACCTGTTCAGGGCTGGTAAGGTAAAAGAGCTTGTAATATTTGTATTTTAGAATAGGGTAGGGAATTTTTTATTTTGGGGGGCTTTGTTATTTTATTAGGGGGCTTAGAGTAGGTGTAATTAGTTTAAAATTGTTGTAATATTTTTCTTATGTTTGTAAATATTTTATTATTTTCTGTAACTTAGTTCTTTTTTATTTTTTGTACTTTAGATAGTTTATTTAATTGTATTTATTTGTAGCAATTGTGTTTAATTAATTTATTGATAGTGTAGTGTTAGGTTAATTGTAGGTAATTGTAGGTAGTTTATTTAATTATTTTATTGATAGGGTAGTGTTAGGTTTAATTATATCTTAGGTTAGGATTTATTTTACAGGTAAATTTGTTATTATTTTAACTAGGTAACTATTAAATAGTTCTTAACTATTTAATAGCTATTGTACCTGGTTAAAATAATTACAAAGTTGCCTGTAAAATAAATATTAATCCTAAAATAGCTATAATATAATTATAATTTATATTGTAGCTATATTAGGATTTATTTTACAGGTAAGTATTTAGCTTTAAATAGGAATCATTTATTTAATAAGAGTTAATTTATTTCGTTAGATAAAAATTATATTTAACTTAGGGGGGTGTTAGTGTTAGGGTTAGACTTAGCTTTAGGGGTTAATACATTTATTAGAATAGCGGTGAGCTCCGGTCGGCAGATTAGGGGTTAATAATTGAAGGTAGGTGTCGGCGATGTTAGGGAGGGCAGATTAGGGGTTAATACTATTTATGATAGGGTTAGTGAGGCGGATTAGGGGTTAATAACTTTATTATAGTAGCGCTCAGGTCCGCTCGGCAGATTAGGGGTTAATAAGTGTAGGCAGGTGTCGGCGACGTTGTGGGGGGCAGATTAGGGGTTAATAAATATAACATAGGGGTCGGCGATGTTAGGGGCAGCAGATTAGGGGTACATAGGGATAACGTAGGTGGCGGCGATTTGCGGTCGGAAGATTAGGGGTTAATTATTTTAAGTAGCTTGCGGCGACGTTGTGGGGGGCAAGTTAGGGGTTAATAGATATAATACAGGGGTCGGCGGTGTTAGGGGCAGCAGATTAGGGGTACATAAGTATAACGTAGGTGGCGGTCGGCAGATTAGGGGTTAAAAATTTTAATCGAGTGGCGGCGATGTGGGGGGACCTCGGTTTAGGGGTACATAGGTAGTTTATGGGTGTTAGTGTACTTTAGGGTACAGTAGTTAAGAGCTTTATAAACCGGCGTTAGCCAGAAAGCTCTTAACTCCTGCTATTTTCAGGCGGCTGGAATCTTGTCGTTAGAGCTCCAACGCTCACTGCAGAAACGACTCTAAATACCGGCGTTAGGAAGATCCCATTGAAAAGATAGGCTACGCAAATGGCGTAGGGGGATCTGCGGTATGGAAAAGTCGCGGCTGAAAAGTGAGCGTTAGACCCTTTAATCACTGACTCCAAATACCAGCGGGCGGCCAAAACCAGCGTTAGGAGCCTCTAACGCTGGTTTTGACGGCTACCGCCGAACTCTAAATCTAGGCCTAAGTGATCAGTTAACATTCATGCCCTTCAACCTGTGATGTTATTGCTAGACCCACCTAATCAACATTTTTTTTTGTCATTAAAGGGACACTCAGGTTAAATTACATTTTCATGATTCAGATAAATCATGTAATTTTAAACAACTTTCCAATTTACTTCCATTAAAAAAAAATGTGCACAGTCTTTTATATTTACAATTTTTGAGTCACCAGATCCTACTGAGCATGTGCAAGAATTCACAGACTATACGTATATGCATTTGTGATTGGCTGATTGCTATTACATGGTACAATGGGAGTGGAAATATACATAACTTTGAAATTTGTGATATAAAAATCTACTACTCATTTGAAGTTCAAACTAAGTTCTATTGCATTGTCTTGTTATCTTGCATTTGTTGATTATGCAAATCTAATGTGTTGACTGGTCCTTTAACTGTGCACATTTTTATGTTCTTTTCGGGAGATAATTCTAAGCTTGAAGGGTACAAACGGAAGAAGCATTTCAGAAATCTGATTACTTGAAAAACTCACTGACAATACTGGCTTACGTTGCAAAATGTAAACTGCCAAAAAGAAAAGCAAGATTGTGATCAACCCTATAGTTTGTGTTGCAATCTTAATAAAGAAATAAATAATATCAATAAATAAGAATTTAGTTTAATGCTGCTTTAAAATATAATTTATAAAATAAGTCCAATATGTTCAGGTGTAAATCTTCAACTTTTTTAAAGTACTGAGATCTTGGTTGAGCACAACAACCATTGGGAGGGAATTCACATACTTTGCTCATGGTAAGGCTTTGAATTTGAAGAAACCCTCGCAAAGCCACACAAGCATAGAAATTCTGATGAACTGCCCTGCAGAATTCATGCTTTATGGCAGGTGTGAGTAACTGAGGCCGCCAAAGTCCTTACTCTCTACACATAATATTTTTTTATAAAACAACAAAACAAGGAGGTGCCTTATAGAGTAAGAAATCACATTGCATAAACAACCTACCACACAAAAATACCAGCACCGTATGTATATGCACCACACAGGTCCCTGACTCCGCTGGTTGCAGGAGGAAAAGAAATCCAAACCAAGATAGCTGCTCACTAGGTAGACAGAGTGGGTAAGGAGACCAGGATACAAACCCAGAGCATATCTAATCAATAAATTAAAACAACAAAACAAGCAACGCATTTCTTGGCAGTGCAACGTCATTTAATTAGGTTTGTGATCAAATCATGTATAAACAATCCAAATAAAAACTGTAGGTATCCAATCACATACATACCACCTATTCCTCTTATTCTGCAGATGGGGTCAAGTCCACTGGACGGCTCTGATTATTCGATTTGTTGTTTAGCACATTACATACAAACACACACATGAGGGGTATATTGTTATTTATGCAATGAGATTTTCTATGCTATGAGTTGCCTCCTTTTTTTGTTGTTTCTATAGGTTTATATCAGAGCGTTGCCCTGCTATCCCGAGAGGGACTTTCTAAGAAAAACTCCATACTGTATTTTATTTTAGTAGATTACACCCCACTTTTTATGATTATTTGTTTCTTAGAACACTGGTTGGTTTTTCTGATTATCTGATAATCTTTTTCTTTGTGAGTTGCTATTGCCAGCTATAGGCTGCACTGTGCCTGTGCTTATGTCCTCAATTAGCAAGTTTAATAACCACTATCCTTTATTTTAAGAAAAGCAATTAAGAAAACAAGCTTCCGATACGCAATGTCTAATCTTTCATTCCTTGAAGTGTCTGCTTCTCCCTCCCACTTATAAACGATAAAAAAGAAAAGAAAAAAAACTTATGAGAGTAGCAATAAAACAAACTGAATAAAAGCAAAAATTAAACATTTGACCTGCAAATATTAAATTAACATTTAAATAAGATAGAGTTAGTACAAAGAGCTCTTTCCCTCCATTTATTTTAATTACAGTCTTTTTGGGCAGTTGATGATGAGCGTTTTTCATTCAGAGTAAACTGTTGTTGCAATATTTATTTATTCTTTTTAAACTATTTCAGAAATTGTAAGAAATAAATCCCATTACCCTAGATTTACAAAAATAAGCAGCTAGTGTTGTAAATTGGGATGATATTTAATTTAGATGTTTTATTAAATATAGTTAAAAGCACTTGAAACTCCATAAAAAAATTCTTGTATATAAAAGAGCACTATTTAAAAATGCTAAAAAAAATATACTCTTTTTCTTTCAAGATTCAGATAGCGCATGTGATTGTAAACAACTTTCTATTTTTCTTATATTATCTTCATTTGCTTCATGCTCTTTATATCCTTTGTGGATTTTGCTTCCCTTTAAACCATCATTAAAGTCAAAATTAAACTTTTATGGTTCATAGCATGCAATTTTAAGGGTGATTTTCAGTGTATTTCTATTATCTATTAAATGTACTTAATACAGAATAAATATAGTATGTGGGTTCAGAACTCTGCAGACAAAATGGGCCCCATGAAGGGTTCTAGAGCAGTGTACACTGGTTTGTACATGGAACCCAATGACCTTAGTGATGTACTGAAAAGGCCCTTTTGTTTTATTTTATTTATTGCTTGTAAAAGAGGATATTTTAAAATGCAATGTTTTTGTACTTTAAAAAAATATTTTGGTTTTTAATGCTTGTGGGGTTTGTCACCGTCCACCAATCCAGTAAGCTTTTATCCCATGGACTGGAATTGCACTCATTTTTTCATTAGTTTAGAAATAAAAAAAGCATTTAACTGAACCTTTTTTACAATCACAAATATGTTTAACATGTTATACAATGTTATTTGTATGCATTTTACAAATGTTTAGTTTAAAGGGACACTAAACCTAATTTTTTTCTTTCATGATTCGGATAGAGTATGCAATTTTAAGCAACTTTCTAATTTACTCCTATTATCAATTTGTCTTCTTTCTCTAAGCTAAGGAGCTAGCCAGTGTTGTTTGGTGCTGTCCAATCAGCAAAGACAAACCAGGCTGTGAACCAAAAATGGTCCGGCTTCTAAACTTACATTCTTGCTTTTCAAATAAAGATAGCAAGAGAATGAAAAAAATAATAGGAGTAAATTAGAAAGTTGCTTAAAATTGCATGCTCTATCTGAATCATGAAAAAAATGGGTTTAGTGCCCCTTTAATATCCCTTTAAGTAGATGTGTATCCATTTCTCACTGTTTCTGTCACTCCTTTTCCCATGTGCAATTGTGACAGGTGCAGCCCTATTGATACTCATTGTTACCCATCATCCTAAACAGCATAGACATCAAACTGCTCAATTTCATTGGAACTGTTTACTTTTTGACTAAATACTTTATGCGTATGTATTTCATTCTTTAAAAAGGGTTTAACACTGAACTGAAACAAGAGCTGACTCATTTTTGTATTCTCCCCAAAAATATACATGTGAATAAGCCAATCAAGAAGTGGGAGGGACCCACTGTAGCCATTAATTAACAGATTTTACAGAGACAAATCTCAGCTAACTTTGAGAGAAAGAGCCCACATTGGAAATAAATTCATACCGGGGTCGTTATTTCAACTAGATTGGACATTCGCTGCATAAAAACTGCGATTGCTTCCCCGGAGAATGGTGACTCAGTGCACATTAAATGGCGGCTCATTCTTATGCTTTACTGTGTACACTAACATTCTGAAAAAGCCTTATAATTTGAGCCTGTCAGAGGAAAGGATCCCTTAACGAGAGCGGTATACATTTATAAGGAATCTAACTTGCTTTTCACCCTCACGCTTCAGCTATGGCACCGGGAGAAGAGGAACTTTATTTTACCATACAAGCAGCCCTAAAGGATATAGAGGCCCAAATGTCAGCCGGATTTGCCAGTATGTCGGATGCCATAAAGTTCGGCATGACACATTTTGAGACCCCAGCAAACGGCAAGACAGAAAGCGCACTACAGCCGACTTACAAAGAAAGATCCGACTCGCCGGGGGAGCTGATCACAGTGGCTACAGAGGGCCTTACCAGGGACGTGCTTAGTCCTATTGAAGATCCTGCTCCATGCTACGACAGTCTTGCTTGGGGGGAAGCGGTTCTCCCCCGAGTGCATGAAGTCAAGCAACGGAATGTCCTGAGGGAGATCTCTATGGGGAACAAACCGGTAAGCTGCTCATTTGAGATTGGGAATCAAGAGGAGCTGTGGTCACTCACCCACGCTGAAGCACTCAATACTCCCTTACACAAGCATCTAAAGGGCAATGTACTTTTCTATGATAAAAAGCCCAAGCTGACGCAGAAGGACTTTGTAAGCCAATACTTTACCGAACTATCAAAGTTGCTGATCTCCAATATAAACATACTGTCCTTTCTTCCTGCCCTTGAGTATTATGGGGACTCTAGTGAATCAGTGGAATACTGGGACTTGATTTCTAAGCTGTGCTCTTTATACGTGTTTATCCTGGGGAGGTTATCATGGGACCCTGGGAGACTTTCTTACCACTTACCCTGAGTTTTTATAACAGTTAGCTCACGGCTGATATACCCTATAAAAACTGTCACATTCTTATCAGTGTAGCCTATATACTAGTGCAACTTAGGAGTTGGGTAGCTCTCCCCTGATCACCACACTGCGATTGATCAGTATTGTGTTATGTTTATTTCCATCGTCCAGTCACTTTACCCCACTATCGGACAATACTAGACTTTCCTCCTATTTCAGATAACTCCCTAAATGACGAGTTATCACTCTGAGAAGCTGGGGAAAATTTCTTGGGTTATCAAGCCTAATTAATTCTCATATGTAGCGTTCTTCATCCAGTCATCAATATACTAAATGTTTTAATTTAGAAACAGGGAACATCCCCTTATTACTGTTTTGAACTCAACTACTCTGTTGTATTTGATGCCCCATTTTATAATAAGTGCAGTAGGTTTATTAAGTGAAGTAAGTTTGTGTTTATAAATTGTTTTGCAGCAGTTGTATCTCACAGCCCTAACTCTGATTTGCCTATTGCATGTAGCTTGTTGGTGTTAGCCTTATATTAGCAGGCTTTAGGGGTTACACAAGAGCTATTGTTATATCAGGTGTACTGTCAATTGGTTTATATGTAGGATGAAGGCCAATGGATTTATAACTATGTATATCCAGCATTGTGCTTCTTTACATTTAGATTAATATAAGACCAACCTACTAGTACTACCCTAGAGGGGTTATATACACATAGCTCCGCAAATTATTAAGCATCCCAATATACAGCTGATTGCCGTGCTAGGTATCAAGGGGACCCTAGAATTATTATCTGCGCCATTAGTATGTAATTTGCATATAGATGATTCATATAAGTTACTTTAGGTGGTGCAAACCACCTCCCTATATTTCAAGGAGCTCAACTCTGCAGTTAAATATTTTCACTTTAATCTAATTTGATCTTGTGTTATCTTTATGTAAAACTGTTGAGAGGAGACCACACATCTGAAACCCATCTCATATATGTTATCAGGTTATAATAGTAAGCATTTAATTTCTTAATAGTAGCGCATCCTCTTATTTTAGTTAGTATGTGTTATAGACTGAGCCCATAGACATTTGGGTATATGTCTTTTATATAGCTCCATGCCACACCTCCCTTAATATAGGTTAATTATAGTTATGGGAACCAAGTGGCCACTTCACCTAATTAAAAGGACTGTCTGACTGTGTTGTCATATGCTAGACCCCCCAAGTACTAGTTGAGACACCATCACAGTTTATTATTATCCTGTTATTTACATCCATTACGTCTATTTGACCCCTCTCCTCCCTTTCCCGTCGGCATTTATTACCTGCGGGTCATACCCTTGCTTACCATATATATTTGAATATCCTCCCCTGACCCAATTCTTTTTAGGAAACTACCCTCACTTCTATACCTCCTAACTTGATTTTATTCATGGTGTCAATAGAGGATTAGAATGACCTGAGGCAGCTTAAGACGTGTTACATTCATGTGAACACCAACATAGTATTCAGTTAAGATATATTGTATAGTATGTTGGTCAATATATATGTACGACCATCTTTCTGATATTAAATTAGAGCTCCTACAACTATTAAGATCAAAGGCCCTGTAGTCTTTAACCTTCTAGCATTCTAGCTGGCTCTGCCCTCCATTTCCACCCATTCAAGTGGCTCTTGCCCGCTGCATTCCCCTCCCCACACACACTCAGACCTCGGTGAGGTCGTTCAAAAGCCAATCCCCTATCTCCTATCATTCCTAATTTATAACGCACTTCTTACCTCGAGATAGGGATCATTATATAATATAAAAATCGAGGTCTCATTGATATATGTTCCAGTCACTAGTGTTTCTTATATATTATTTTACATTCTCCCTTCCCTGGTGGCAGATGTGGTGCTATAACGCTTGTCAACTGTTCTACTATTCTGTACCTGTAAATATGGCACCACTATGAGTCGGATACTATAAGAACAACTTCTTCATTAGTACACCAATGATTTAGCCCACATTTATTTCTGGTATGAGAAATGTATAAGTGTTTTCATTATTTCTGATCCGTGCCTGGACATATTGTTTGTTATATTGTTATTATTTATTACCTCAATAAAAATTATTATAAAGAAAAATAAAAAATAAGACACAATATCTAGAACAGTCTGTATTTTAAGAATGATTTGATTGATACTTCTCAAAATTAACATTGTATGAAAGAAAAAGGGCTTAAGTGGTAAGTTTACATTTTTCTACCCTTTAATGATCCCTTTTATCTGCTGGACTGTATTCAAATGTTTACAAGATGCTCCTTTACCCTTATTTCAGCATTTAGAATAGCTGATTTAGTCAACTTTTAAAATCTACTTCTATCATGAAATTTGCTTTGTTCTCTTGATATTCTTTGTTGAAAGCTAAAGCTCATATGCTAATTTCTAAGCCCTTGAAGGCCGCCTCTTATCTCAGTGCATTTTGACAGTTTTGACAGCTAGATAGTGCTATTTCATGTGTGTCATATAGATAACATTGTGCTCACTCCCGTGCAGTTATTTCTGAATCAGCACTGATTGGTAAAAAAAAAAGTCTGTTAAAAGAACTGAAATAAGAGAGCAGTCTTCAGAGGCCTAGATAAAAGGTCATCACAGAGGTAAGCAGTATTTTAATATAACAGTGTTAGTAATGCAAAACTGGGGAATATCTAATAAAGCGATTAACTTTCTTTCTAAACATAAAAAAAAAAATCTTGAGTATACTGTCCCTTTAAGTTCACAAAAGTGTTGGTTGTACACACCAATGGGACTACTTACTATTCAATGAAGGGGTAGAAATGGAATACTAGCATATCTTAGTTTATACTTTACTACCAAACATTCAGGTGATGTGTGTCTAGGTGAAAGACAATTACTTTATAATATATATATTACCAAACATAATATTTCAGTATAAGACAATGAAATAAGGATACGGCTTTGAGACATAACTTGATATAAGCAGCCTTAGACAACTTGTTCTTAATTTGTGTTTGACCCATTTTTACTATAAATAAATACAGATTTTTTTATTTTATTTCAAGTGAATCACACCACACATTAACACTAAAATTCCATATGAAGGGAAAGAGTGCTTAAAGGGGTATCCTGCCCAGTCTTCATACTGGATCCAAAATAATTGTCCCTTTTAATTGGCTATTGATAAACAACAAGCAAAATAAATGACACTCCCTGTGAGGTGTAGAAGAGATAAGTAATAGAATGTTCATTTTCCATCGTTCTCTCTAAGTATTGATCTTTGGTTTACAACAGATATAAAACAAGGAAGCATGTGTGTCCCCACAAAGTGATAAAATAATAAAATCTGTTTTTACCTGAAAGCTCAACCCATTTTAATAGGCTGTGGTTTAAAAGCCCAGAATCAGCTATTTTATATACACAAATCAATCTGAAAATGTAATGTCTCATATATTTTATAATATTGTTGTAAATATTATCCTTATTATTATTATTATTACTTCAGTAGTGTACCCGCAAAGCATATTATGTGTTTAGACACAATAAATATTATAGAACCTCTTTATTATTCTGTTAATGTAACTCAATATATATATAATAGTAGTTACCAACTTTGCAGGGGCAATGTGAGCAATTTAATAACACTCTGGATTATATCGTTTGCAAAGGATAATACATATAAACCTGAATCCTGTTAGTTCATAACTGGTATAAAAAGTAATTGGAAATACATTCAGCAAAAACAATTTTACAGTATACAACCCCTTTAAATGACTGACCACAATTAAACATGGTATGAATAAATACACATGTGAAAAACTAGGCCCTTTAATTTGATATTATTAATGCAAGAAAAATGACTCAATTAATGCCCCACACCTTTTGCCTGGTCAGCTGATAGCATTGTATCTCAGCCAGCAAGCTGAGGCAAAAATTATACTACTTGCGATGAAAGCTTACAAAAATGAACAGGAGTTTTAATATTCCCTCAACCTTGTGATCATCCCGCTCTGTGCAAAATGAGTTGCAGGTTTTTTTTTGAACTGTCGCTTGCTAGAAGAATCCCTGCTTGAGAATTACAGAGCAATTTATCTTTCAATCACAGGGCATTGAGGCTGGCAGTGTCTTACAATGGACATCAGCAAAAAAGATATTTTAGAGGCAGATTCATTTTTATTGTGTCCCATAATCATTCTAGATTACCTTAAGACTTATTTATTTGCTATAATATTAACAGATAGATGATAGATAGATAGATAGATAGATAGATAGATAGATAGATAGATAGATAGATAGATAGATAGATAGATAGATAGATGAGTGAGATAGACCGACAGGCATATAAATATAGATAGATATTGATAGATATTGATATATAGATAGATGATAGATAGATGATAAATAGATAGATAGATAGATAGATAGATAGATAGATGAGAGAGAGACAGACAGACAGACAGACAGACAGACAGACAGACAGACAGATAGATAGATAGATAGATAGATAGATAGATAGATAGATAGATAGATAGATAGATAGATAGATAGATAGATACAGTGGGTAGTGAAAAGGATCACACACACACCCCCTTGAAAACAATAACATTTTGTTGCTTTATAGCCTGAAATAAAGACAGACACAGTTTTTGTTTACCCAGTTGTAATTACTCAGTGCAACTTATAACATCCAAGTGAAAGATATAACACCAAGATGTCAGGCAAAAATAAAGACAATTAAAAAACAGAATCATTGAGTTGCAAAAAGGATCACCCCCTTGTGTCAGTATTTTGTTGAACCACTTTTTGCTTTAATTACAGCCTGCAGTCTGTTGGGATAGGTCTCTACTAACTTTGCACATCTAGACTGTGCAATATTTGCCCAATCTTCTTTGCAGAACTGCTCCAGTTCCGGTACATTTGATGGTGACCATTTGTGGACAGCAGTCTTCAAGTCATGCCACAGATTTTCAATGGGGTTTAAGTCTGGGCTCTAACTAGGGCATGCAAGGACATTAACCTTTTTCTCCTTCAACCACTGTGTGGTCATTTTTGCTATGTGCTTTGGGTCATTGTCATGTTGGAAGGTAAACCTTCCCATTGACAACTTCCTGGCAGAGGAATTTGATGGTATTTTGTCCCATCCATTATTCCTTCTATCCTGACAAGTGCTCCAGTGCCTGATGCAGAGAAATACCCCCATAACAGGATATTACCACCTCAATACTTTACTGTAGGTATGGTGTTATTTGGATGGTGAACTGTATTGGTTTCCTCCAGACATATCGTTTGGTGTTGAGGCCAAGTAATTCAATTTTTGTCTCATGTAACCTTAACATCTTTGTCCATGTGGCCTCAGAATCTCTTAGGTGTGTTATAGAAGAGCTCAGTTGTGACTGCATGTGGCCTTTCTTGAGGAGTGGCTTTTTTTTCTTGCAACCCTCCCATACAAGCCACATTTGTGGATAATTCATGATATTGTTGTCACACAATAACCACTCTTTGTCATACATTCCTGCAACTGCTTCAGAGTTGCTGTGTAGCCTCTCTGACCAGTTTCCTCCTGGCTCTTTCATACAGTTTGGAGCAACATCCTAATCCAGAAAGGGTCTGTGTTGTACCAAATACCTTACACTTATTAATAATAGACTTCACTGTGCTTCTAGGCATCGATAAAGCCTTTGATATTTTCTTGTATCCATGTCCTGACTTGTGCCTGTCCACTACATTATCCCAGAGATCTTTTGACAGTGCCTTGCCACTCATAGTTGATTTCTTGCTTCAGTTGCATTACCAGGGACTGAGATGCTCCAGGAAAGCTCTTTTCATGCTGAGCTAATCAATATGCCCACAGCTGATCACAGTTGAAGGTCAAATGGCTTTTTGTGTGCCGTTGAGAAGGTGATTAGCTACACCTGATTGAGTTTGCAAGTAATTTTAGGAGAGGGTGATCCTTTTTGCAACACAGTGATTCTGTTTTTGAATTGTTTTTATTTTTGCCTGACATGTTGGTGTCATATCTTTCACTTGGATGCTATACGTTACACTGAGTAATTACAACTGGATAAACAAAAATGTCTCTGTCTTTATTTCAGGTGGCAAAGCAACAACATTTGATTATTTTCTAGGGGGGTGATTCTTTTAAATACCCAATGTAGATAGACAGATAGATAGACAGACAGACGGATAAATGGATATATTTTTTATGTTCTACAGTGCAGCTGTCAATCATCTCAATTAGATCTGATCGGGATGATTAAAATCCACCACACTTTAGGTGGCGGAGAGGTTAGTAAGCTGCGGTCTTAAGATTGCTCCTACTTAACTAGCATTCCAGGCTCACTCATGTGAGCCTTAAATGCTGGGGCTCATAAGCTGCTCTCACAGCTTGATAAATAAAGCCACTAGACATTTTCAACAAAAATATTGAATCTTTAAAAGAGAATATGAAAACCCTGTTATTTAAAAGTTGTGTTCTTCATAAAGAAATGTTTAAATAGGCAACTACTGCAGTGACTGTATAGCAAAATTGATCTGACCCTCCATTGCCAATCACACCATTTTAAACCTTTTGAAAAATACACAATGGATATAATTTGATTTTTGGCGAATGACATACCAAGGGGTAGATTTTACAAATGCCAGACGGACATGATTGGCTGCAGGGAATCATGTCCGCCCAGCATCACTAAATGCTGACAGCAAAATGCCGCCCCCTGCACATTCGTGGCCAATCACCCGCTACCAGAGGGTGTCAGTCATCCTGATCGTATTTTACAACCGCTGCTTCTTAACTTAAGTTTCCGGTCGGTGAGTTAGAAACTTCAGTGAGTAGAAAGCAGTATCCGCTGCTTATTAAATCTAACCCCAAGAGTGAATACACATCTATCTATCATCTATCTATTATCTACATAGTAATATATTAATAATTATATTACTATTTATGTTAGCCTTATTCTAAGCAGTTTGCACAGAATTTTCAAATGCAATCACCATTTGAGTAGTAGGTAACTGTGCAGGCTACTGACATAGTTTATAAAGCCTATGGGCCTATGATGCAGCTGCTTCCACACGAGCATTCAGGCCCGCCGGAAATAGGAGTTAAGAAGCAGCGATCTTAAGACCGCTGCTCCTCAACTCGTCAACCTGCTCTGAGGCTGCAGACATCAATCAGCCCGATCACATACGATCGGGTTAATTGAAAGCCCCTGCTGGCCGCAAATCTGCATGGGGCAGCATTGCACAAGCAGTTCACCAGAACTACAGCGGACCATTTCCTTTCGCACAATGATAAATATACCCCATAGTGTAAATTCAGAAGAGGAAAACTGTGTTCATGGCTACAGCTCACTCTAAGGACTCCATTCTGAAAAGAAATATGAGTCATGCTACCTTTAGCCATTTACTCTAAATCCCCATATGTTGAGTGTCAGTATTCCTGCTGAATAGTGTTATACATAAGTCAATTTTATTTGGTTAATTTCCAACGTATTTTGGTACATGACCATAAACATTACAAGAGTTACAATCCTACCGAAGCCTGGGTTTGGTTTTAAAACTAAATAGTTTTATAATGAGGAAAATCAATTATTTTCCTGTGCCATTTTGGGAAGTTTATTCATTAAGTTAAGACCCACCTTACATTTTAGCAGTGTTAATTTTGACGACAAATTTCAATTTAGTCTTAGTTTTAGTCTTTTGACTAAAATGCCATTTTAGTTTTAGTCGTATTTTAGTCATCTGAATTGTTTTAGTTTTAGTCTAGTTTTAGTCGACTGAATCTCCAGTAGATTTTAGTCGACTAAATCTCCAGTATCTACTGGAGATTTAGTCGACTAAAATCTACTGGAGATTTAGTCAACTAAAATCTAAGGGGTTTAGTTAAAGTGTAATGCATTATTTAAGCATTTCTCTATAATTTGCAAACTGATTATATACTCCAGAAGTAAACAGCTGTTATTATTTATGGTATTAAGGTTTAAACCCTCAATACAGACACATATTTAGCCGTTGTGATATGTAACATCTTTATTAAACTTAAAATTAAATAAAACCAAGTTTCATAAACAAACAGAAGTGCAACTTTAAAATATAAAAAAACAAAACTGTAAACTGTATTGGCTGTATTGCACATATTACCCAATATAAAACCTTTAACAGTTCTCTGTTAATAATTAAAACAAGTATCAAGTAACTCAACATAACAAAATGTTTCTGCAGCTAGCACAGGCACAGCATAACTTAAATCCATACTCATGGGTTATGCTTATTTCTATAGGAAGAATCAATTTATTGTTCACAGATTCGAAACATTTTCGGCAACGAAATTATCACTGCTCTAGAACTTCCAAACAAATTAGATAGTCCTGGAGTAAAGGTTTATTAACCTGATTTTATTTATGGTATTAAGGTTTGAACATGCAATACAGATTTAACAGATTTAACTGTTGTGGTATATAACATGTCTTTATTTATCTTAAAATTTAATAAAATTAAGTTTAGTAAATTTTACAAAAGAGCAGTAATTGGATAGGGATTGATTAACACCTTGCATAAAATGTTTTTGTCAGCAAATTTTTATTTAGTTTTAGTCATAGTCTTTTGACTAAAATGTCATTTTGATTTAGTTTTAGTCATAGTCTTTTGACTAAAATGTCATTTTGATTTAGTTTTAGTCATAGTCTTTTGACTAAAATGTCAATTTAGTTTTAGTCGTATTTTAGTCATTAGAATTTCTTTAGTTTTATAGTCATTTTAGTCTAGTTTTAGTCGACGAAATTAACACTGCATTTTAGTGAACCTTAGGACAGTATAGTGTATTCTCACATAAATATTTGGTGGACTTGGTAAAGGAGTGGAAATAGACTAGATTTTTAAAACATACTGCAATAAAATATTTCTTAAATAAATGCATTAAAACAATAGCCATTGTTTGGTGAATAAAGAATTATACTAATAATGCAACACTTAAATGAGTAATGCAGTTTACAAACAATGGATACAATACAGACACACATTCTATAAATATCAGTTAGTACTAAGCATGGAAAGTTTATTTTTTTAAAGGCGGCAGCAACTCAGGTAGCCCACATGCCCAGTTTACCCTCCTCTGTTCAGCTGCCTGAAATGCATTATGGCTGTAAAGAAAGTTGAGTTGGCCAGAACGGTTTTATATACAATAACTCATGAGTACTGCCAGGACCCAAGCGTGACGAAGAAAGAAAATCAATGTGTCTTTATTTAGTGCCCTGGTGCAGGAAGTCAAGCAAGCATTGGGGAATGCTGGTGAGAACAAAAAAAATGATAATAAATGCTGGGGCAGCTTGCCAAAAATATACCCTTGAGTAGTGTGCGGAAAAATAAAAGAAAACTGTGATTTTGCTGACTTGTTTGTATATTTATATTATATTTATATCTCAAAAAGCAAAACTGTATGTTCATTTTTTCAAGTTCTCAGGCAAAGGGAGAGTCATTTTAATTTAGTTAAAGGGACAGTATACTATAAAATTGTTTTTTTCCTTAATTCCAATTACTTTTTTTACCAGCTGCAGAGTATAAAATGTATGAAATTTACTTTTTTAAGGCTTATTTTTGTATATGAATTAGCCGATTTTGTGTTTTAAAGCCACAACCTAATAAAATGGGTTGAGCTTGTAGGTATTATCAGATCTCACATTCTATAAATATACTGGCTTCTTTATCTTATATCTGTCCATAAACCAATCACCAATACTTGTAGAGAACAATGGAAAATTAACATTTTATAACCTTATCTCTTCTATAACCCCCTGGGAGTGTACTTTCTTCTACTGGCTGTGTGAATACAGCTGGGCCTAGTGGCCAAAAACTTTCAGGATGGGTGGGGATACCACAGGCTAAATAAATGAATTCAAATGCAAATATAAGGTTAATGGAAATACTTGTAAACAATTTAATACACTCCAGCAGGTAAAGTGGAGCGTTGGAAACAAATTAAAAGGGAGACATTTTTTGAGTAAACTGTCCCTTTAAATCAGTCACCTGGCTATCAATATAAGATTATAGCTATGACCCAATAGTTTATTCTTAGAAAACCAGATCAATGAGTGTACATTATCTATCTATCTATCTATCTATCTATCTATCTATCTATCTATCTATCATCTATCGCTATCTTTCTCTCTCTATCTCTATCTATCTAGCTATCTACCATGGTCATATAAATAATTAGATTACTATTTATTTTAGCTGTATAGTAAGCAGTTTGCACATCATTTTCAAATGCAATCATCATGTGAGTTGAGGGGAGCTGTCCAAGGTACTGACAGAATTTATAAAACCTATGTAAACTTAGTAGAGGAGAGGCTGTGTTTATGGCTACAGCTGTTTCTAAGGACACATCTCAAAATAAAATTTCCATAATGGCCTAGATTACAAGTGGAGCACAAAAATATTAGCTCTATTTTGCATTGATATTGCTCAAGCTTCAATCAATAGAGCTTCGAAATTTGCGCTCATATTACAAGTCCAAAGTTTTGGTTTTTTAGCACTTGAGTTATAGTTGGTATAATTCAGGTGCCTTAAATCCCTCACATAACAGACTTTCTGTGAGATCTCCATAAACCGACCTTGCTACATGCTACACACTTTTGCTAATATCTATAACATGTGGGAAAAAAGTTGAACTATACAACTTCTAATTCTTAATTTATGTAATCACTTATCAAATAAAAAAACAAATATGAGTTTCCCTTGAGCTGATCCATGAAATTATTTTAAGACATTTATTCAATCACATTAAGACTTGTACTTACATATTTATATATTCCACTTAAACTTGGATTTTCTTCTATTTTACTGGTATAGAATATCCAAGAGTAGTTAAAGATCTCATATTTTACCTTCATAGATGGTCCATATAGGTCCTACTTCAATTGTTTGCTGTTGAGCCAATGAACTTTATAGATGTAGCTGAAATTAACATTTACATGTGGACTGGCAGTGATGTGCTAGATGTCTTAGCGTCTTTGTTTGTTTCTGGGGTTTAATTAATTTAGCAATTGTTTTAAGCAGTTACTGATCATTGTGTCCAGAGCAGGGTACTTCAGTAATAAATTACACCACTGCCTGCTGATGAGTCATTGATATTGTCTGATGCACAGATGATTAGGCATCCTACTTAACCTTGTTTCATATTCTGAATGCTATAAAAACTGCTTAAACATTTCACTGCAGTTTTAGCACTGTGGACATGACAAAATCCTCATTAATTTTATGTAAACATTTGTTACAGCATTAAAGGGACATGAACCCCAAGATTTATATTTTCAATTTACTTCTATTATCTAAATGGTTTCATTCTCTCTGTAATTTACTACTGGGACCTAGCTGAAAGCTATTGAAAAGAGGAATATATGTGTAGCCACCAATCGGCAGCTTCTTAGCCTACCTAGGTATAGTTTTCAACAAAGGATACTAAGAGAATGAAACAAATTGGATAATAGAAATAAATGGAAAGTTATTTAGCTATGCATTCTCAATCTGAATAAAGAAAGAATATATTCATTTCAAACATTTTAAATTCTACTCTTTTACTTTTATTTAGTTTACAAGTTTATGTATCTGACAGTTTCCAGTCTTTACTCCTACTATGCCTAAAATCCATGACTATAATTCACGGATTTCGAGATATTTGTTTGTATGAAAAATTCAGTGGTAACAAAATGAATCAAATTGTAAGATAGTGTTTGTTTTTTCCAGTAACTACTGTATAATTTGTCAATTTTTTACATGACATTTGTATTATATGAAGTAAGGTAAGAAATATCTGATGAAACCTCGTGCATAATTGCAATAACTTTAAAATGGCCTATACTGTAACAGACATCGATTTACATGTTAGCAATTGGTAGATCATTTTGTGCCTGTGAACACCCATCCAGCATTACTTAGAGAATAATCCCTTATATGTTTATACCATTCAAAAAGTCTTCATCTGTGACTTAACAGTTTGTACAGCTGGAATGATTTGTTGCAAATCCATAAAACTCATTCATACATAGTCAGTTAGACACAGTGGGTTTTCAGCTTTGCATTCATATGCATAATGTCATTACAGGAATAATTACTAAGCACCAATTGATGTCTTTGATATGTTTGTAGACATAACACATGCATGTACTTCAAATACACCCCTTGTATAAGAGGACGTCTTTATAACTACAATGCTTACTGCTGTGCATATACAAAACTGCAGTAAATATTGAATGCCCTGATCAAATCTGCATTCGGAAAGCGTTGTAGTGTCTAAATTCATTTATTGTGATGACTTGTGTAAGCCAAAAGGTCCACCGTATCTACAAAATTTTCTATTTAAGAATAACACAGGATTTATTTATACCTTTCCACTGTGTTAGTTCCTGTCACTTCTACATAGGTTATACAAGGCATCTACATACATTTTTGTGGACCTATAAGTACTTTTACCCTAAAGAGTATTACATTCCTATTAGTTGATCAGTAGAGGTTGTCTATTCAAAATATACAACGGAATTAAAGAATTCCTAGGATATGTATAAGATTATCATAAGAATTAATTTCTTATTTTAACTGTCTAACTTCTAGCACTATAGATTGTGTTTTTCTGTATGCACAATTTACTATTCAATGCATGTCATTTATATACACTGAAGTAGCCAGAAGTTTGTGTGCACTAACTTTGACCAGACATTCAGTGCCTGTGCATATGAATAGTGTGTATGCTTTTTTCTGGTAGGGATTAACCATTTGGTCATTTATACCTAAAATGCTCTGTGATAGAAGATATAGTAGAATACATCAGTTTATGTGTACCAAACCATGCTAAAATCTTAAAAATCAAGACAGCAATGGTTAAACTTACCTCATACATATTATATTTTTTACTTATGTATGTATTAGAGCTACTGACTTGGTTTTTTTTAATATATTTAAATTATTGGCTAATTATTCTCATTTTTTTTTTTTGTTTTTACCATTTAATGTGTCCTTAATGTTATTGTGTGAAATATAATTAAGTTCCAATTAAAAGAAAGAAGGAAAAACATATGCAAGAAAAAAAGTCTTTATTTGAATACATCAATCAGATGCAAACCATGGGTGAATAATTATACTCCCGGTTAATTACAAATGCTAGCTTTGCTTTTATGAAATATGTCAGTTTCAATTGCTCTCCCTGTCAGTTTTTGTACATCATAACTTAGTTCCCCAGCCCCCTGTCAACAAAGAAAAGAAGCAAATCGTTGAAACAATTAAAATTATAATGCAGAGCTGAGTACTCTGTTCCCTTCACAAAATGCGTTAGAGACCAAAACAAGACTAAGTGGTTTAGTTTCAGATTTAAAGTCTACCTATTGTTCTTTTATTTTATTACTCAATATTCTATTGTTTTAGCCAAAAATGTTATCCTCACTCAAATGCATGAAAGGCACTCAAGTCATAACTTAAACTCTATTATTATCATCAACCACGTAAAATCTTGCTCCATCAATTACATCACCAATGTTAAGAAGAATAAAGAGATTGGGTTCAATTCATCAAGATAACCACTTTTTAATAAGCAGTGGTTGTAAGAGTTAAATCACCTTGAACTTTTTTGTCATGATTGATGGATCCTCCTCTCACGTGATTGGTTCAACCAGGGGGCGGGCTGCATGAGCGTTAGCATTTAGCTAGATTTTTTGAGCTAAAAGAGGCCGCATCAGATAAGGAGATTAGCCACAGACCAAGCCAGTATTTTTTTACTGGTTCCTAGGTTGAGAGTTTCTGTAGTTATGTATTCTTACACCTGTAAATGAACATAGACATCAAAATTAAACTTCCATGATTAATGCTAAAGTAGGCTCATTAGTGTGCACATCTTCAGCACCATGTGCCTGCAATATTGTGTCACAAATATTTTAAAGTTACTTTTAATGTTGATTTGAACATAATGACAAATTCGTTAACAAAACAAATATATTCTTGTAATTTTCACAAAATTAACATCCAAACAAATTCGCTAAAAAAATTAAAGAAAAAGAAGAAATACTTATGAAATTCATCAGTATCCATTTGTTTCCTTTAATTTATTTAGAGGTTAAAATATTTAGCTCTAGCTTGCTGGAGGGTCGTGCTAATTCCGACCCTTCTTCTCAGAGCCCTGGGCTGCACTAATTGTAGGCTTAGCGTGGCAGATCCCAGAACCCGCACTAAAGGCGAAGGTGCTTTAGCATAGGCCCTGGGATCCATTGTGCTAAGCCTCCTTTCAGCTCCCCGGGGCTCTGTGAAGAAGGGTTGGGATTTAGCTCTGCTCTCCAGTGCACTAGAGGTAAGTATGTAACGCTACAGGCTTTTCTCACCTGTGCAAAGGAACATTTACATTTGTTTAACAATAATGAATGTAAATGTTTCATGTAAACCAAAACAAAAACCGAATAGCATGACAGCCGTATATTCAGAAAACTAAACTTCCTGAATATTTGATACAAAGGACTTGTCAAACCGAATTTTTTGCCCTTGGACATGTCTAAAGATTTTTACATGGTAATATGTTCTAATATTTAAATGATACTTTCCATATCCCAATATACATTTACTATAGCAAAAGTTAAATTGATATTTAATATAAAAAAGTAAAAGGACAGTAAAGTCCAAACTAAACTTCAATGAATGGGAAAGGGCATACAAATGTAAACAACTTTCCAATTTACTTCCATTATCAATTTTGCCTACTTCTCATGAAAGTTTAATTTTAACTTAACTTTTTACTGTTTTTGGTATAAAGAAAGTTAACTTTTTTTAGAAAAAGCCCCACTATTGAATGTCCAGCATGCATTATCCGGACAGATAGCTCAGCATGCTAAGGCACTGTGGCTGAGCTCTGTAGCAACCCAAGGGTTGCAGGTTCGATCCCCGGTGAGGTCCACTCAGCCTTTCATCCTTCCGAGGTAGATAAAATGAGCAGCACCTTGAGACCCTTACGGGTAATTAGCTGCACTTTACAAGTACCCAATACAATACATCTAATCAATTAGATACTGTCTGCTTCCATTATTTTTAAAGAATTAATTAATGAAGAAATATTCACACACCTTTTACCAAGAAGGATAAAATTCCAAATGCTTATTGAGATTATATATTAAGTAACTTGAAATTAATAACTCTAAATATGACTAGAGCAAATTATAAAGCAATGACAAAGGTATGTGCGCTTAAAGAAGTGTGCACCTGGCTACCAACCAGAAAAAGAAGACACTAGTAAGTATGATCCTCATTATGGACAGAAAGGACCTTATGATATAAAGCTCTCTGCTCAGGAGTAATAATATAAGATGATTCTACAGCACTGCAAGCCCCCTGGGGAAATTCTGAAAAGGCAGATTTTTCTTGACTTCTCCAAGGGGCAGTCCCTGCATTTTTAGATGTGAAGGAGAGACAAGCCCAGTGAAATATAGCACTACATGACACAAGCTTTCTGCTTTTATTGAAAGGAAATAGAACAGGAGCAGCAGGCAGGTCCTTGATAAAACATAGCTTTTATTCAACGCATAACAGTATGGTTAAAAATGTTCAAAACTTGAACAACAACTGCAAATACATCAGTGCCGATGTTGCAGACCCACCTAACGTGTTTTGGCATTAGCCGTAATCACAGCTTAAGGTATCTGCTTCACCTGAACCTTTTAAAATCCCTACCTCCTCCTGATAGGTTGTCTAAAGTGTTAGGCTCCTATTCCAAATGGCTGTCTGTCACACCTTTTCACAATCCACTGACAAAGATCATGGTTATTTTACATTTACACATTCTAGTAGCTAAACATTTATAAAGCTTTCATAATAGTATGTGGATAGATATGTGTGCTAAATGAGAGTTTAAATATCTGACTCTATACATATTAGATTCTTAAGTAAGTCAGCTTAACTGTTTAGTTGCTCTCAGTTCACTCTGGATATACGGCTGTCGGGTCACCTCAGTGGAAATGTGTGTATTGCCATACAACTTTTAGTGGTGTATTTACACTTTGTGCTTTGTATTTTATATTACTTTAGGCATTGGCTTACATTTTGTTACATTTGAACTCTGCATTTTCTATTTTAATGCATATACATTCTGTATACATCAGTGTTTTTAAGATTGTCATTTTGCATTTTCTTAACATGCTTTGACAGTTTCTGTGTAACTTTAGCAAATGATGCTCATGCTTTGTATATTTTTGTGTATCTTTTACACATTTCATTGCACTTTGTATTTGCTCTATTTAAAATAAAACTGAAAAAAATGACAGCTTCAGTTTCCCAGAGAACTTATTACTTTCCATGGGTAAATAATCAAAGATTCTCTAGTTTTAAAAGAAATCAGGGTTAGTGTGTAATTCCAGCTCTAAAAATTTAAATATATATATATATATATATATATATATATATATATATATATATATATATATATATATATATATATATATATATATATATATATATATATATATATTATAAAACTAAACATTTTATATAAAAACCTCAGTCTGTTTACTGTCCTTTAACTCTGCCAATCCTGATGTGGTGGGGAAGTTAGTAAACAGTGTCCTTACAACCTCTGCTACTTGCAGTCTCACATGAGCTCAGACACTGTAAACATGTTCCTACAACAGGTTAAATTTAAATTCCCAATGTTAAAGAAAAAAAAAATGATAACACTGTTTTATCCTCTTTGATGTTAATACATTAAAGCCCACTCTAGTAAATATTACATGAGCATTTAGAAATTCTCTGCAATAAGTATCCTTGTTTTATTCTTGTAGTTGAACATTAAACAGAACCTACGTCATAGTGCAATAATCTAATGAGCAAATAAATAAATCTCCAGAGAGACCATTTCTCTGTCTCTTCCATCCACTTCTAGAAACCCTATTAGCTGTTTTTATATAAGCTCGGTGCTCTTGCAGAGTTGATGCACGATTAAGCACTCTATGTTGCAGAAGGCTAAGAGGGTAAATGCTACTTTGTGCATGCAATGACAGAGGTAAATGGCTTTGTTTACAAGGCTGTAATCAAGACAACACATTTGTGCACAAGGTTGCACAGTTAAACACTACTCTGTCTGTTGCTTGACTTTTTATAGCTACTCATATTTATTCAGCAACTTTCTTAATGGTCTTATAGCAAGAAGGAGTGTGAGTAATATGAAAGATGCTGAAAGACTTAGGGCTAGATTTATCAAGCCCCTACTGCAGCAAGTTCTCACAAGAACTTGCTCGCCGTGATTTATCAAGCAGCAGTCACCAGACCGCTGCTTCCCTAAGCTCTTTGCCACCTCTAAGGTGGCGAAATTCAATCTCCTCGGTCGAGTCCGACCGAGGAGATTGACAGCTCCTGCCCGCGCGTGATTGGCTGTGCGGGGGCGGGATTGCACGCAAGCGCAAAATTGAGCTGGTATACAATGTTGATTACCTACGGGTAATTTCGCGATCTGAGGCATAGAGGGGCGCGTATACGTGCCCCTGTACACCTCAGTTATGATAAATCTAGCCCTTAGGGTAAATTTCTCTTTTTGAGGCACTGCTCAAATTCCCCCCTCAGAGAGTTAAACAACAGAAACAATTATTCTCAGAAAAATATGTCAGAGTTCACTTTTAAAAGGACATGAATTAAACTTTCATCATGTAGATAGTTTTTTTTAGCTTTAAATGATTAAGCAATGCACTACTGCGAGCTAGCTAAATACATTGGGTAAGCCAATGACAAGAGGCATGTACTGTATGTGCAGCCACAAATCAGCAGCTTGCTCCCAGTAGTGCATTGCTGCTCCTCAGCCTACCCACATATGCTTTTTTCAACAAAAGATACCAAGAGAAAAAAACAAATTAGATAATAAAAGTCAAAGGGAAAGTTGTTTAAAAGTGCATGCTCTGACTGAATCATAAAATAAAGTTGTTTGTTTTATGTCCCTTTAAAAAAATGCTGTTTATTTATTATTTACTTGGTATGCTTAGGTCCTTTTTTATTAAAGCATACTTAGTTATGTGGAGAATGATCAAGTAAGGTGTCGGGGAGTAAATAAATACATATGGGTATTATGGGCTAATGAGTTTTCTTCTGCTTGAAACCTAGCGCCCCTGAGGCAACTTATTTACCTCAGGCCTCCAGAGGAGCAAAGGTTGAAATGTGAATATCCATTTCATTTGTATTTAAATTGTGTATGCACAGGTTTGTGTTCCTGTTAAAGCTATGCATCATATAACAAAGATCATCTAGTTATTCATTCCCATGTTAAATGAAAAACTGAAACTTGCACAGCAAGATAAAGCTGTCAGAGATATAAATAGTAATACTGGTTGTTATTTTATCTGAGAGGTCTTAGAGTGGTCCATTGTTACTGAACCACCAATATTTGTCCAGGAAGTATTCTCTTGCATCCAAGGTGGAAGGACTCACAGCCACACAGAAACTGTTCTTTTTGTACATATGTGGCTGCTTTACAAATGGCTGGGGTGCATCACAGCATTTGCCCAGGGGCACAGTGAGGTAGTTTGCACCCCTGTGTCTGAGTCTTTTAAATGGTAAAACACTGCATATATAAGAAACACTATCTCAATTATGAGAAATATCTCAACTAATCTTTACATATATTTAACATGTGTTTATATACAAATATATAAGTAGCATTAAAGAAACATTTTAATGAAATAAAATGCCTACCATATGTGTTAGAGCATGTATTCTTTTTGTATTATTGAGCAGAGATAACTATTTGATGTACCCCATAAATAAGTAAAGCATAATCACTGCTGCTGCTCCCAAACAGGAAACAGCAAGTCAGCCAATAAGGAGCATTTTCCTGCTAGATATCTGCAATGCAAACAGAGAGTCAACCTTCATATTTAACCTATTTGTAGGGTCAGGCATAACCTTTTAGTAAATCTTATCAAATAATTTATATACAAGGTTCGCTAAGGCCAGTAATACAATAACTGTGTGCTCTATTATATGTAATCACATCATCTGTTGTGTTAAAAATATCACTTTAATAGCACAAAAAATATAGTGATTGAGCCCTTTTTGTGATAGGCAGAACCTTCCTGGTAAGATCTTTTGAACACACCAACAAATATTTTGCTATAAACAATACAGCAAAACTGCTTTGTATTATAAAATATATTTGCATTACAAAAGATAAGGTGCATAATAATTAGCAAGAGCTTGTGTAATGATATATCCTAAAGTCTTCTCATTGGCATTCTGCAGGTGCCTTCTCTAGGGTATCAAGGGCATAGATGATTGTAAGCTCTATTAGCCATCTCACAGCTTTAGTCTGTATGAAACACAAAATAACCAGATGCTTTAAAATCTTTATAGTGGTTTAAATTGCTCAGATATACATAAAACATATGGAAGGAGAAACAATCATATGAAAAGCAACACTTGTTTTTAGCTTGAATCCCCTGCTAGGACCCTTGGATAGAACTCAGAGTATTATTTTTTTTATGTGTTATAAAGACTAAAATGACAGTACATATGACTAAAAATATAGTCTATAAATATTATTAGAGTATGAGGCTGCACATACATTTGCTTATGTGCAAGTTAAAATAGTAGTTCATTATCAAAGGGACACTTCACTGTAAAAGGTCCTCACCTTTATTTTGTTCATAATGAGCAATTTTACCTGCTGGAGTGTATTATATTGTTTTTAAATAGCTGATTTACCTTTATTGTGTCATTTAAAATAGCTAATTTTGCTCGTTGAACCCATTTTGTTTCTAAAGACCACTGCTTCATAACCTGTCCGACTGCTCTGAGGCGGCGGACAGAAATCAAATATGATCGGTTTATTTGACACCCCCTGCTAGCGGCCGATTGGCCGTAAATCTGCAGGGGGCAGCATTGCACCAGCAGTTCACAAGAACTGCTGGTTCAACGATAAATGCCGGCAGTGTATGCTGTTGGCATTTATCAATGTGCGGCAGACATGATACCCTACATCGCATCATGTCTGTCCGCACTTTAATAAATTTACCCCATTATCTATACTGAATAGTTCAATACTGAAGTATTGGCTGCAGAATAGCATTTTTTATCAAGGGGCAGCAGAAAAAATCAACCAATCAGCAGAGGAGAAAGAGAAACCAGCTAATTTGGGGGAAAGTTATTAAAATGTATGTCTTAGAGCTACACCTGCCATAAAAAGTTAAACACTAGGTGAAATGATCAATAATTAAATCTCTCTCTAAAAAAAAAAAAAAAAAAAGAAAGAAAACCAGTTGTTATATATTTTTTAAAATTTAACATGGTAGATGAGGTTGAAAAAAGACAGAAGTCTATCAAGATCAACCTATAAACCTATCTCAAGCTTTCACCTTGGGGATGGCTGCAGTGAAAATGTGAAGATTGTGCAGTTATGTAAAAATAACCCAAAATGGTATTTATCGCAGGCCATAGGTTATGAGTTATGTTGCTAAATAATATGAGTTCCTAAGCATATTAAACCAATATAATTAAAATTTATGGGCAGTAATATTAATTGGAGCTGTGTCCAGATCCTTTTTATGTTCTCAGTGTCTTTCTTGTCCTCTCATCTTCCTTTGACTTACATCAGGTCCGTTTACTTTACTAGGGAAGTTGACTGTTGGTAACTGAAAGAGATGAAGTGAGATCAGCAAATATAGGAAACTAAAGCATCCGTTGTTTCATTAAGACAATAAAAATTCATGACCCATCCCGCAAAGTTAATGGCTTCCCATGATGGGCAGAGCTGATTTCAGGATATGAATTCTATTTAAAGATGTGTTCTGGTTTCTAAAAAGAATATAGAGATGGTTTATCCAGACAGAGATGTTATACCTTGTAGATTGTGTGAAGTGATGGATACAAAATATGAATTCCTTACACAGTGTGGAAAGGGGAGAAGTACAGTGTTGCGTGACAAATACCATCCGAAGATTTTAAAAGGTCCATCTGTACTTTTGGATTTGCAGTAAAAATGTTTTAATCTACTGGATATAGAAAATGTAGATTAGCCAACCACTTGCCCATTATACATTTTGGGCTAGATAACAAGTGGCACGCTTAAAGGGACAGTCTAGTCAAAATTGAACTTTCATGATTCAGACAGGGCATGCCATTTTAAACTACTTTTATCATCAAATTTGCTTTGTTCCCTTGGTGGTATTTTTTAAAAGCTAAACCTAGGTAGGCTCAAACTGATTTTTAAAACCGTTGAAAACTGCCTTCTAGCTCAGAGCATTTTGAAAGTTTTTCACAGTTAGACAGTACTAGTACATGTGTGTCATGTAGATAACATTGTGCTCACCCCGTGGAGTTATTTAGGAGTCTGCACTGATTGGCTTAACTGCATGTCTATCAAAAGCACTGAGATAGGGGGCAGTCTGCAGAGGCTTAGATACAAGGTAATCACAGAGGTAAAACATATATTAATATAACTGTGTTCGATATGCAAAACTGGTGAAAGGGTAATAAAGAGATTATCTATCTTTTTAAATAATACAAATTCTGGAGTAGACTGTCCCTTTAAATGAGTGTGCTTCACGATAAGCAATATCGCAACTGTTTTAACTTGCGTGCATATTACAAGTTGAAAGTAAACGCTCGCGCGCAAACAAAATAGTGCTCGCTGAGTTAGCTTGAGTGAATATCTAACGTAAAGTGTAATAAGAAAAATAAAAGTTGCAGTAAACACAACATAAGTAGATTAAAATAAAGATTGCAGTAACTCCCAGACCAAAAACACAAGACTTTATTTACACTGATATAAGGTACTCACAAGCGTACAAACATAAATTGCACATAAACATATCTTTTTACGAGTCCTGGTGAACAACAGGCTTCTCAAGTCCAGTGCAAGTGATCTCCCCAGTCGGACTTTATGTGCAATTTATGTTTGTACGCTTGTGATTAACTATAAACAATTTTAATATTGTAATAGAGGTGACAATTTTATTTATATCCTTATTTTGAGTTAGAAGTAGTGCAAGAAAATGAGTCTAAATTGTTCCTCAGAGGTACAAGAACTTACCCTCAAGCCTCACCAATTCCTATGCTTTTCTATAGAGCTCTGTCACCAAAAGAAAGGAGAGGTTAATACAATGCTGTTATAGTCTTGGTGAGCAACATTTACTGAAATTTCCCAATCTTTGCAGCTTAACGTGTTCCTATAGTATTATTTACTAACGGCTAGATTTAGAGTTTTGTCGGTAACGACCCGCGTAGCTAACGCTGGCTTTTTTCTGGCCGCACCTTTAAAATAACTCTGGTATTGAGAGTCCACAGAATGGTTGCGTTAGGCTCCAAAAAAGGAGCGTATAGCATATTTAACGCAACTTCAACTCTCGATACCAGAGTTGCTTATGGACGCGGCCAGCCTCAAAAATGTGCTTGTGCACGATTCCCCCATAGGAAACAATGGGTCTGTTTGAGCTGAAAAAAAACCTAACACCTGCAAAAAAGCCGCGTTCAGCTCCTAACGCAGCCCCATTGTTTCCTATGGGGAAACACTTCCTACGTCTGCACCTAACACTCTAACATGTACCCCGAGTCTAAACACCCCTAACCTTACACTTATTAACCCCTATTCTGCCGCCCCCGCTATCGCTGACCCCTGCATATTATTATTATCCCCTAATCTGCCGCTCCGTAAACCGCCGCTACTTACATTATCCCTATGTACCCCTAATCTGCTGCCCCTAACACCGCCGACCCCTATATTATATTTATTAACCCCTAATCTGCCCCCCACAACGTCGCCTCCACCTGCCTACACTTATTAACCCCTAATCTGCTGACCGGAACGCACCGCTATTATAATAAAGTTATTAACCCCTAATCTGCCTCACTAACCCTATAATAAATAGTATTAACCCCTAATCTGCCCTCCCTAACATCGCCGACACCTAACTTCAAACATTAACCCCTAATCTGCCGACTGGAGCTCACCACTATTCTAATAAATGTATTAACCCCTAAAGCTAAGTCTAACCCTAACACTAACACCCCCCTCAGTTAAATATAATTTACATCTAACAAAATTAATTAACTCTTATTAAATAAATTAATCCTATTTAAAGCTAAATACTTACCTGTAAAATAAATCCTAATATAGCTACAATATAAATTATATTTATATTATAGCTATTTTAGGATTTATATTTATTTTACAGGTAACTTTGTATTTATTTTAACCAGGTACAATAGCTAAAATAGTTAAAATAATTACAAAATTACCTGTAAAATAAATCCTAACCTAAGTTACAATTAAACCTAACACTACACTATCAATACATTAATTAAATACAATACCTACAAATAACTACAATGAAATAAACTAACTAAAGTACAGGGCAACAGATTAGGGGTACATAGCTATAATGTAGCTGGCGGCAGCGTGTGGACGGCAGATTAGGGGTTAATAAGTGTAGTTAGCTGGCGGCGACGTTGTGGGGGGCAGGTTAGGGGTTAATAAATATAATATAGGGGTCGGCGGTGTTAGGGGCAGCAGATTAGGGGTACAAAAGTATAACGTAGGTGGCGGTCGGCAGATTAGGGGTTAAAAATATTTAATCGAGTGGCAGCGATGTGGGGGGACCTCAGTTTAGGGGTACATAGGTAGTTTATGGGTGTTAGTGTACTTTAGAGCACAGTAGTTAAGAGCTTTATGAACCGGCGTTAGCCCAGAAAGCTCTTAACTACTGACTTTTTTCTGCAGCTGGAGTTTTGTCATTAGATTTCTAACGCTCACTTCAGCCACGACTCTAAATACCGGAGTTAGAAAGATCCCATTGAAAAGATAGGATACGCAATTAACGTAAGGGGATCTGCGGTATGGAAAAGTCGCGGCTGAAAAGTGAGCGTTAGACCCTTTTTTGACTGACTCCAAATACCGGCCGGTAGCCTAAAACCAGCGTTAGGAGCCTCTAACGCTGGTTTTCACGGCTACCACCAAACTCCAAATCTAGGCCATAGGAAGCTGATTGAATAAAATCCAGTAGGTTCTTCATTCTTTAGTGAATCAAATACATAAAATGACTCTGGGTAAGGTGTGAATGGGAAGGCAAGAGGAACGTCTTAATACACTCACTGCCTGGATAAAGCAAACATTTATCTACTCCAGTCATTGTGGGGGGGGGGGGGGGGCACTTAAAGTGACAGTCTACTTTAGTATTTTTATTGTATAAAAAGATAGATAATCCCTTTATTACCCATTCCTCGGTTTTGCATAACCAATACTATTATATCAATACACTTTTTACCTCTGTGATTACATTGTATCTAAGCCTCTGCACACTGCCCTCTTATTTCAGCTCTTTTGACAGACTTGCATTTTAGCCAATCTGTGCCCACTCATAATTAACTCCACAGCAATGAGCACAATCTTATCTATATGGCACACATGAACTAGCAGTGGGGTTATTTAAGCTTAACTGAACTGGAGCTTTTAGAGCTTTTAGTATTTTAGATTTGTATAGGTTGAACTCTTTGCCCATGGACATCCACAGAAATATTTTCAAGCAGTGCAAACAATAAATATATGCTCTGACAATATTTTTGTAAACCTCTTAATGACCGACACTGTTATTAAGGGGTGTACATGCTCAATTTTGCCGACAGCGGCGAAGCAGTGCTATTATTGCATGCAGTCATAGCACAGTCTTACAGACATCGGCAAGAGCTGCACTATTCAGAAGCCACATATGGGGTATGTGAATGACTGGCTGATGTACAGGGTATGTGGTTAAAATGTAATGGCATCCCGTGTAAAATTCTTTCATATAGGGAGCATTTCCTCCAATTGCCAAACCCCCACCCTTACGCCTATGCCAAGTGCATTTAATAAACTCTCTAGGGGCCCGTTGATCAAAAACTTGCTCGCATGGAGAGAAATCACGCAAAGTTTTTGGAATTTTTTTAGACCTTATATAGTAACATTAGTAAATAATTCTGTTCTGATACAAGCAATACAGTTAAGGGTTATTTTTACTTCTGTATAAAAATTGAAGAGGTTTTGTCCCTTTAACTGACCGGAAGGGACTTTGAGTAATTGACTCTGTACCAGGGTAGGATGCCTATTTTTTAACAAGGGATTACATACTGCAACTCTAATTTGCTTTTAGAAAAGTAATTACAGTGCTTGGCCACTTATTCGGAGACTACAAAGAATTTTAAACAACTTTGTGCTGCACAAACACACCCCAGCAACTGAGATCTCTGGTCTGTTCCATTTTGGCTTATGTGTTTTCTATGTTAAGCTGCTCCGAGATACTCTGTGGGTTTCCTTAATATATAAGGAAGGCGGAAGAGTGGGAGAGAACAAACAAAGCCATCAACCACAAATGCAATTCAACAGCAATTTTCACAAATACATTATATTTCAATATTACTATGTTAACATCCCAGGTGCCAAATTTCCCCTAAAGATAATAATTTAGCAAAAGAACAACACAGAATTGAATTGAATTATGAGGGAATAACATACATAATGTTTTATTAAGTAAAATAACAAATGTTCAAGTTTAAACTCTGAGAAAATAATGGTTTCAAAGGCATGTAAAGGTTTATTTTTTTTACTATACAACATTGCCATATTCTAATAATAGATTAAGGGCCAAATTAAGTGGAGTGCTAATTAATGCTCCCATTTGAGCGTTAATTGCGCTAGAAGTAAGCTTTTTGCTCTTGTCGGGTTGTGCTTGTATTACTAGTTGAAATGAAACCATTTTTGCTTGCATGCTCACCCGAAAAGAGAAAAAAGCCGAACTTAGTCTATCTGGTGTGCATTCATATATTTGCCCATAAAAGTCAATGGAGCAAAAACGTGTGAAAAACTTAAAACCCCATTCTCGCGCAAACCTGATCACTTATTCTCATGTATGCTAACCAGACATGCAAATATAAATATTTCACATTCCAATTTTCTTCACATAACAGAATATGAAATAAATATTTCTACATATATCTGCTGTTTTTTTGGTACACTATATATATTTATACCTCTCTCTCTGACACCCCCTACTAGCCGCCGTTTGGACGTGAATCTGCAGCGGGGGGCATTGCATCAGCAGTTCACAAGCGTATGCTGTCGGCATTTATCAATGTGCCGCGATGTGCAGAGGACATGAAACGCTAATTCATATTATGTCCGCTCACACATTGGTAAATATACCCCATAGTTAAAACCTTTATTAACAATGAATATTGCATAAATGTGATTTTTTATTTATTTAACTGCAAAGGGCTCCAATGCACACACACATATATATATATATATATATATATATATATATATATATATACTTATATGTGTATATATGTCTCTAAATATATTTATACACATAAAAAATACATAAATACATATGTTTATAAATAAATATATATAAATACAAAACACAGAAAAAGTCCAGCACTCACTTACAAGCTCTCAGCTAAGATTAAAAGCAAAAATGGAAAAACCTGGGACCCTAAAACAGCCACACAATGCAAGCTCTCAATCCAACAAACTGGGAACAAGGGAATTGTGCACAGGCTTATGTAATCACCTCAGACATATACAAAACACAGAAGGGGACTGCACTCTCAGACCAGACCGGGTACACATCCCATGACCCTGCAACATGCTCAGCCCTGAATGCTCACTGGCACTCACAGGGAACTGTGCTGTCCCCAAAGTCACAGGCAGTTAACCCCAGACAGGTCTGGGTGCAAGAACACATTGTGAGACATGTATATGTATGTATCTCAATGTTAAAGCCCTCTGCCTCTTTTTTTTTCTAACACCTGAGATCTCATATATTTGAGCCCTAATAACTTTTTGTGCAATATTTTTTTTAATCATTTTTATGAGATAGTGTTATCATTAGTTTAAGTGTACTTTGTAATGTATTTTTGATGTGTTTTGTGCAACCTTGTTGTTTAGCAAAACAGTTAAACAGAGCTCTGAAGTTGCGGTAATCATTCTAGCGTAAACTGTGATTGCGCTCCACTTGTTAAAAAAAAATTAAATGATAATATAATAAAAAAGGTAACTATTGTGTGGATCAGTTTGCTGATGAAAAGCTTATCTGCATTTAATGTCTACAAAAATCTCAAAGGCTATGAAGATTCATTTAGATGTAATTAATAATGTTTTTGATCAGGAATATAATTTATGGCCTGGAATATCATATTACTGATCATCAATTTTCCAGCTCAGAAAAATAATATATAAACATAATTAAACATTCCGGGACAGCAGTGAAAGAGGAAATCTTTACTCAACAACCCAAAAATACACAATGACAGGAAAATATTTTTTTTTGCAATGTCATCCCCCCATCCTCCTGTCTAAAATGTTAGTTCATTACCTTTTTTGTGATGAAAATAAGGTAAAAACTAAATAATAATCCATTCATGGTGAAATAAAGAATAAAAGTGCTTACATTAAGGAGTGAGAGGAGTGTAATTGTACTGAAGACAACATAACTTTAAAGGGAAATTCTAGCGACATGGATGCACTTCAGTTTTGAATACAAGCATTTTAGTAATACACATGTATTAGCAAAAATCCTTCTAATAAAAGCAATAGCTGTTTCAAAGTGTATTTAAATATGCACAAATCACCAGCATTTTAATCACAGCACTTGCTTAGATGGCCCCACTGGTGCTCTGAGCAGCTGTAGCATTTAAAATGCTGTTGCACTGAGAATATCTAGCTATGCTTCACATGCATTTGCAGAGCAAAATACTTACACTAAAACAGTGATATCATTTACTAGAAGCTTTTTTTTCCCAACACTGTACATGTATATTGCAAATATGTTTCCATGTAAAAATTTAATTAATTTATGTGATTTGAATTTTGACCGGAATGTTCCTTAAATAAACTCCCTAATTAAAGGGCTATATTACAAATGGTGTGCAATAAATAGAGCAGGGTGTATTATCTTTTGTGAGACCTTGCTCAAAGAAAGGTGCATAATCTGAGGGGGATAAATATTTTCTTAACATGTCCAAAACTTTTTTTAGGGTGTCCTATATTTTTAATGGACCTAATAGTGCATTTTTATTAGAGGTAAAATAAAGGGATACAAAACCAAAAATAGTTATTTTACAATTATTTTATAGTTATTTTATAGTTATTTAATAATTATTTTATAGTTATTTTATAGATACTTCATAATTATTTTATAGTCATTTAATAATTATTTTATAATTATTTTATAGTTATTTAATAATTATTTTAGAGTTATTTTATAGTTATTTAATAATTATTTTATAGTTATTTTATTATTATTTTATAGATATTTTATAATTATTTTATAGTTATTTTATAGTTATTTTATAATTAAGATGGAACATGCCATTTTAAACAACTTTCAAATTTATTTCTGTTATTACATTTGCTAAAAGGGACAACCCAACATTTTTCTTTCATGAATCAGATAGAGAATATAATTATTATTTTTTTTACAATGTACTTCTATTATTAAATTTGTTTCATTCTCATATTATTCTTTGTTGAAGAGATACCTAGATAGGTAGCGTGCACATGTCTGGAGCTCTGCATGACAGGAAATAGTGCTGCCCTCTAGTGCTCTTGCTAACGTATAACATTGTTTAAAAACTGCTGCCTTCTTGTGCTGCATACACGTGCACACTCCTAAACTTACCTTTCTGCTTTTCAACAAAGGATAACGAGAACACAAAGAAAATTTGATAATAGAAGTACATTGGAAAGGTGTTTAAAAATTGAATGCTCTAGCTAAATCCTGAAAAATGTTTGGGGGTTTTATGTCCCTAATTCTCTTTTAGCTTCCACAATATACTACTGGGAACTAACTGAGCAAATCAGGTGAGCCATTGACAAAAAGCATATATGTGCAGCCAGTACTAACCATATAGCTCTTGGAAATGCATTGCTGTTCTTAAGCCTACCTAGGTATGCTCTTCAACAAAGGATTAAAAGCGCATAAAGCAAATTTAATAATAGAAGTACATTAAAACTTTGTTTAAAACTGTGTGCTCTATCTGGATTTTAAAAGTTTAATTCTGACTTACTGTCCACCACTTCCATGAAATTTAGCACTTTTTGGACCTAGGGGTAAATTTATCAAGCTCCGTATGGAGCTTGATGCCCCGTGTTTCCGGCGAGCCTTCAGGCTTGCCGTAAACAGAAGTTATGAAGCAGCGGTCTAAAGACCGCTGCTCCATAACCTGTAAGCCTGCTCTAAGGTGGTGGACAGAAATCAACCCAATCGAATACGATCGGATTGATTGATACCCCCTGCTAGCGGCTGATTGGCTGCAAATCTACATTAGGCGGCATTGCACCAGCAAATCACAAGAAATGCTGGTGCAATGATAAATGCAGACAGCGTATGCTGTCGGCATTTATCCATGTGTGGCGGACATGATACACTACATCATATCATGTCCGTCCGCACTTTAAAAATATACCTCCTAATACAAACCATTATTTAATATTATAACAAAATTAGAAGAAGAACTCTATGGTTTGTGCGCCATCGGCTATGTCCCCCTCAGTGTAACCTACCTTTTGTCTAGCACTTAAGCAATATCCAACATGAATTTGCAGAAATTAGCATCCCTAGACTATTGCTTGAGGGATTAAAAATAATTTATAATATGAGCACATACATATAAGAGCTATTGATTGCTCTTAAACAATGTTAATGCACAAAAGTGATAATACATTTTGCCCTCCACTTGTATCCTCAACCATATTGTTTAATAATAATTAAAACTCAGACTTTTTTGTTGGCTAGAGTTACTCTTCAACTAAAACCACTTGATCCTAAAAAGACTAAAATGTGAATAAAAATTAAATGCAAATAAAAAATACTGTTATACCCTGAACTGAACAGCCATCTGAAATCTGAGTCTAAAATAATGCTCTTGTACTCATGGTTTCAGCAAAGTAAATAGAAGCAATTCTCAATAATTATTTTATAGTTATTTTTTAGTTATTTTATAGTTATTTAATAATTATTTTATAGTTATTTTATAATTATTTTATAGTTATTTTATAGTTATTTTATAGTTATTTAATAATTATTTTATAGTTATTTTATAGTTATTTTATAATTATTTTATAGTTATTTTATAATTATTTTATAGTTATTTAATAATTATTTTATAGTTATTTTATAATTATTTTATAGTTATTTAATAATTATTTTATAGTTATTTTATAGTTATTTAATAATTATTTTATAGTTATTTTATAATTATTTTATAGTTATTTAATAATTATTTTATAGTTATTTTATAATTATTTTATAGTTATTTAATAATTATTTTATAGTTATTTTATAGTTATTTAATAATTATTTTATAGTTATTTTATAATTATTTTATAGTTATTTAATAATTATTTTATAGTTATTTTATAGATATTTTATAATTATTTCATAGTTATTTTATAGTTATATTATAATTAAGATGGAACATGCCATTTTAAACAACTTTTACATTTATTTCTGTTATTAAATTTGCTAAAAGGGACAACCCAACATTTTTCTTTCATGAATCAGATAATGAATATAATTTTTTTTTACAATTTACTTCTATTATTAAATTTGCTTCATTCTCATGTTATTCTATGTTGAAGAGATACCTAGATAGGTAGCGTGCACATGTCTGGAGCTCTGCATGACAGGAAATAGTGCTGCCCTCTAGTGCTCTTGCTAACGTATAACATTGTTTAAAAACTGCTGCCATCTAATGCTGCATACACGTGCATACTCCTAAACTTACCTTTCTGCTTTTCAACAAAGGATAATGAGAACACAAAGAAAATTTGATAATAGAAGTACATTGGAAAGGTGTTTAAAAATTGAATGCTCTAGCTAAATCCTGAAAAAATGTTGGGGGTTTTTATGTCCCTAATTCTCTTGGTATCCTTTATTGAAGCAGCAGCAATATACTACTGGGAATTAACTGAGGCAAATCAGGTGAACCATTTACAAAAAGCATATATGTGCAGCCAGCCAGTAGTAACTATATAGCTCCTAGAAATGCATTGTTGTTCTTAAGCCTACCTAGGTATGCTCTTCAACAAAGGATTAAAAGTGCATAAAGCAAATTTAATAATAGAAGTAAATTAAAAAAATAAATAAAACTGTGTGCTCTTTCTGGATATTAAAAGTTTCATTCTGACTTACTGTCCCTTTAAGTGTTGCACTAGAGTGCAATCCAAACCACTTCCATGAAATTTAGCACTTTTAGGACCTAGGGTTCAATTTATCAAGCTCCATACGGAGCTTGATGCCCCGTGTTTCCGGCGAGCCTTCAGGCTTGCCGTAAACAGAAGTTATGAAGCAGCGGTCTAAAGACCGCTGCTCCATAACCTGTCAGCCTGCTCTGAGGTGGTGGACAGAAATTAACCCGATTGAATATGATCGGGTTGATTGACACCCCCTGCTAGCGACTGATTGGCTGATGAGACCAATTTCCCTGCCTTAAAATCCTTTGTTAACTTTCTTTGTCAGTGTTTTGTAACCATTATTATTATTAGTATCATTTATTTACATAGCGCCGCCAAATTCCTTAGCCACAAGTTCAGCCACAAGTGTCTGATGTCTTATCACAGTCTATCATATTCAAATAATGAAAATGCTTTTTGAAGTACAAATCGTTATGGCTCACACATACCTTATCAGACTATGATAAGACAAGTGAATGAGCAGAAATCTACATTTATGGTGGCTAACAATATGTAGAGTGGTCAACGCTTGTTAGTGGAATGAACGAAAAGTCTTGAAGGAAAGGAAGAAATAATGGGCTAGATTACAAGTTGAACGCTAATTTATCGCGTGCCCGTAAATTAGCAAATTCGCCCATTTACGGACTTGCAATAAATAACCAGCCATTACAAGTGAGTTTTTGAAAATTAAACAGATGAGCATGTTTTTTAAACTGCATAAAAAAGTTTTTAGGGGTTAAAAGTGGCTGGTGTGGGGTGTAAAGTGCCTTTACATTGTGGTCTATAGGGACTGTGTGTTTGCTTTAAAAATATATGTACAGTATATGCTTATACATATAGACATACTGTATATGCTTATACATATAGACACATATTAACATATAAATATACATTTATATATTCATACACATATATATTTATATTTGCTTCCCATCGCTGTGCGACTTACCCCTTTTTACTGCGCTACTTCTCGTGCCATGTCTGACGGCATGAGAATGAGGCTCCTATTGGAGCCTATGGAAATACGCTCTTGTAATGCCAGTGTACATATGTGTGCACTGGTATTAATAAGTTGAGTGCAAATATTGCTTTCGTGGAAGTGATATTTTGTGCTCAACTTGTAATCTTGCCCAATATGTGCTGGGCACCAAAATTAATTAATTTTTTATTTCGATTTTTCTAATTCATATAATTTGCTGCACTACAAGAATCTATACTATCGCTGGGATGTGCATGGGAATTCTTATTAACCTGCACTGAAGGCTTATCAAAAAGACAGTAATACACCCCATTTCACTTTTAAGAATTTCAGAAAATAATTAAAAAATACATCTGTCGCTTGTTGTTTGCAATGTTCTGTGTGAGTTTTTATTAGTGTTCATTAGTGATGTCAAAAGTCTGTTTGTAAACAAAAGTCTGTAGTCTATTATTATTTTTTTTATTTATAACAGTTTCATTTGAACCTTGACACACAGAAGAAAATACAGCAATAGATAATATGGGGTAGACATGACATTGTAGCGTATCATGTCCGCTGCACAGCGATAAATGCCGACAGCATACACTGTCGGCATTTATCATTGCACCAGCAGTTCTTGTGAACTGCTGGTTCAATACAGCCCCCTGCAGATTCACAGCCAGTCACCCGCAGCAGGGGGTGTCAATCAACCCGATCGTATGGGGGCATATTTATCAATGTGCGAGCAGACATAATACGAAGTAGCGTATCATGTCCACCGCACATCGATAAATGTCGACAGCATACACTGTCAGGATTTATTATTGCACCAGCAGTTCACAAGAACTGCTGGTGCAATGCTGCTCCCTGCAAATTGGCCGCTAGCAGGGGGTGTCAATCAACCCAATCGTATTTGATTGGGTTGATTGCCTCAAAGCAGCCGGACAAGTTATGGAGCGTTCGGAGCTTGATAAATATGCCCCATGGAGCAGCGGTCTTTAGACCGCTGCTTCATATCTTCTGGTTTTGGCGAGCCTGATAAATCAGCCACTATGTGTGAAATGTTTTGTGTAAATTTATTGTAACTGGCTTAGATTTTTACTATTTTCATATAAATGTTCCTTATATTCATAAAAATGCAGACTTATATTGTGTCATATTTCTTATTAAATGCAATGTAAATAACACACACATATTGACTAAAATGATTCAGATGCTCTTTGCAATACATTGAGATGCTGTCAAAGTGGGCGTTCTGTGTGCATTTTATAGTTGTAATGTATTACATTGAGGTAGCCCTGCAAATATAATCTTATTCTCAATACACAGTACAATACCAAGTGTGTACATCACAACACATACTTGCATACATTTTCATTAGCAAAATAAGTTTATTTCTTAAAATAAGCTACCAGATAAATCAATTTAAATGTATGTATTATTTTCTGTGTGGTTATTCATAAAACATTTTTCACATGACATATTTGCTGATTAAATTCTAATGAAAAGTACACAAGAAATATGCCCCTACCATTCTAGCCACTATGCCACAGTATATAGCGCCTACTATGGAACCTGAATTAGGCAACACAAAAATACAAATACACATTATTATTTTTTTTATCATGCACCAAGTGGGCACCGCCCTACTGGGCGTCCTTAGGCGATTCGCCCAGTCTACCTCTATTGTAGCACCGGCCCTACTTGCAGTGCAGTGCGAGGCAGCCAAAAGTTAAGAAGCAGTGGGTGTAAGACTGATCCAGCTAGATTGATTGAAATCCCCTGCCTTTGTGTAACTGGTTGTGTTAGGGCAGAGGGCAGGATTGTACAAGAGAGTTCTTGTGTACGGCAATAGATGCTACATTGCTGATGGTGAGTGAAGGTGGACAGGTTTCCTGCCTGGGAACAATGTCTACTCACACCTTCTCAACTGAGGCCCTAAGTGCTAACAATTAAATGAATTAAATTTTTGCAGGGATCCAAAAATTAGACATCCATATGTTTAACATTTTAGTATTTTTGACTCACTTGGTTGGAGAATCACTTTGATTACATAATTAGTTATTCTTTTTTATAATAATATGGCTTCACCTATTATTAATACTGTTGTGAACTAAATTAACAATTATTTAGTTATTTTATTAAATATAGCTGTATTATAATTCAGACATTACATAGTTAGCTAACCTTAAAGGGACATAATACCTGTATGGTAAATTACTTGAATGTGATGCAACATAATTGTAAAAAGTTGACATGAAAATATCACCTGAATATTTCTATTTAAAAATGGAAGATATTTTACCTCAAAATTTCTTCAGCTCACCAGTGTAAGTGCTCTGTGAACAGTTATACTTCAGCTACTGTCCAGATGCAAGTTGGGGAAAAATGGTGCTGGGGTTATGCATTTGTTTGCTGTGATCTCATGAGATTTCACTTAAATCTCATGAGATTTCATAGCAAACTTCCTTAAAATTAATAGGAAAATAACATGACTGTGGCTGCACATGCCAGATGCATCCTCTCTTGCAAGTCCTGGGACAACCATTCTTACTGGCTACTTAAAATCTCATTATAGTGGGGTGTGAATACTTAGGAAATTGTTAGGTAAATATCTTTCCTCTTTACATAGAGATGTTCAGGTGATATTTTCTAGTCAGCTTTTTTACAGCTATCACTTTCAAGTGCTTTAATATTTGAGTATCATGTCCCTTTAAGCAGTCTCATGTATGGTTCTAACTGTTGTTGACCCTGCAACAATCAAGTGCTTTAAATGCAAGAGCTTTTATGAAAAAATTAGTTCACAATAAGCTTAACCCAATGTCTACCACAGATGGAGATGCAATGCTTTGCATAACATTGGGTTTAAGTTCTTGCAGAAAAGGGGTTAATTATCTAAAAAAACAGTATTAACCATCCACTAGACTCAGACCTGGAATCATAAATGAAATGCTGCTGATATTTCATCTTTAATAATGGCACTTTCTTTAAATAAATCATATTTTATGGTTCTATACTTAGCTTTCTACATAGTCAACTTAGTGCTGCAATGATTAATACCTTGTGCTGGAGCATGAAACCAAGTCGTTTGATTAATAGCAGTGACATCACAAGTTTTAAACATTCTATTAATGCTAAGCTTTGACAAACGACGTGCTAGGCTGAAACTTCAATGGCATTTACATTGTTGAATTGAAAACTTTAAATAGAGCTTTTCCACAAAGAAAAATGGTTAGTATTGGTGAGACTTTTTTTTTTTTTTTCGTTCCGCAAGCTCGCTTGTTCATTTTCTCAATATCTGAAATGAAAATACTTGTGGCTGTATTGTCTATATTTATCAAGGATGTTATCTGTATGACTGGGAACAGGTAATGCAAAGATATGTACTGGTTGTGTTATAGAAAATGCAGCTTTTGCAGAGATATTGGGATTATTTTTCTGATTTATTAAACTTGTGCTTTATGATATGGAAGAATAGGTTTTAATATCTAGAATAGAATGTTTTCCATCATAGTTCTCTTTCTTATTCAAATATATGTTACATTGAGCAGAGTAAGTTATATGCGAATATGTATCAATGCAAAGTGTGAAACGCGTAAGCCAGTCTTTTAGATATGTCACTTGGCAGCTTCTTTTTTGTGTGCTAGGCTGTAGACTATTGTCTGTGTAATACAATAGAGTTAGTAACATATACAATAAGTCTCAGTAGATTGTAAGCTCTATGGTGCATACTAACTCTGTCTAGTATATTAATTTATATTGTCATATCACTGTTATTATTGTATTGTATCACTATAAAAAGTGTAATCATATGCTGCTTTCTCATGCATATGTGTAATAATCTATTATTATTATTATTATTATTATTATCAACTAGCAGTATTTAAGCATATTAAACATGTTTTTACATGACAAAGCAGCTTAAAGGTAGGGTGACCATATTGCCGCTTTAAAAAGGGACACATATGAAAAATACATATGTCAGGGCTGTTTTAGGGCTGTTTAAAGAAATGTTTGGCATATGAACCCTTGCATATGTATTTTTCATATGTGTCCCTTTTTAAAGCGGAAACATGTTCATCATATTTAAAGGTGTTTTAACCACACCCATTGCAGTTAACATAACTCCACCCAAAACACCCAATGAAAATTACACACAAAATATTTAATATTGTATCATTCAATTTTTATCTTCAATTTGCAAATGATTCACTGATTCCTTTTAAAATAATTAGATATATTTTATTAGTATGCTCTTGTAATGTGAAGTGTAGATCATTTCGATCAGTGTTTTTCAACCAGTGTGCCGTGGCACACTAGTGTGCCATGAGAGATCCTCAGGTGTGCCACGGCAGACTGACAACAGTGCGGGGGTGTCCCTCTTTCAAATTTTGAAATATTGGGAGGTATGTGACAGGCTCATCAGGCATCATTTACAACCATGACATTGACGTTCATTCACAGACAATCATTATGATTGTTTGTGAATGAATGTCAATATGTAATGTATAGTTTGTAGGAGGTATGGCATGACAGCACAGTACAGTGTGTATATATATATATATATATATATATACTGTATATATATCCTGTATTAGGCTACAATGTGTGATTTTGTAAAATTTTGGGATGGTGGTGTGCCACAGGATTTTTTAATGTAAAAAAAGTGTGCCACGGCAAAAAAAAAGGTTGCAAATCACTGATTTAGATGCCACTATATGGAATTATATACATAAAACTCATCTCATGAACTATTTTTACAATGTGAGACAGACTCCTCAGAAAAATTATATCATGTGACAGGAAACCAAAACCAGGGACAGTCCCAGGAAAATCAGGACAGTTGTCAATTGTGTATCCAGTGTTCGATTTATTTCATACAACCATTAACATGCAATTTCACATTACATAGTGAAAATATATATTTTAAAAAAAGAACAAAAAACATTTGATGAATACTTTGGAAAAAAGTACCCTCAATCTGACTTTTTAGTCCCCATAGTGACCTGAAGCTAGCACTTGTGGTAATATGTTCTGTTTTCACTAAGGATTATTTTGTTCATGTTTAAGGACTGTGTATATATTATACAAAGTGATTAATAACAGGCTGAAATGAGATTCAGAATTAATTCCACTTAAAGGAAATTTTAATAATAAAAAATGAAGGACTATTTTTTTAATACAGTTGATGACATGTTGAGTATCATTTATGAATGTCAAAATACTTTTAAAAACAGGGGCACTTTCATTGATGAAAGTTTACATTGCACCGGATTTGTAGAAATACTTACCTTTTACTTCTCCAAAACTAAATCGCCAATCCCCTGCATTCTTCTTCCTGCTGTACAAACACAGCAATGACGAAACCGGCTTCCTCCAATCACAGCCGGGCATCACGAGACGGACGCTCTGGGGGGGAAGCCATGATTGGATAAAGCCGGTTTTGTCATTTCTGATGTCAGTACAGAGCAACTGAGGCTGGGATCGGCGATCCGGTTTTAGAGAAGTAAAAGGTAAGTATTTCTTCAAATCCGGTGCAATGTAAACTTTCATCAATAAAAGTGCCCCTGTTTTTAAAAGTATTTTTAAAAACCGGGCACTCATTGTTGAACATTTACATTCACTTTAAAAGGACATGCTAATAAAGAACTCCAATTCATTATATGGCAGCAGTGTTTGCAATTATGTTATACATATAGTGCTTAAAGGGACAGTCTACTCCAGAATTTGTATTATTTAAAAAAATATAGATAATCCCTTTATTTCCCAGTTTTGCATAACTAACACAGTAATATTAATATACATTTTACCTCTGCGATTACCTTGTTTTTAAGTCTCTGCAGACTGCCCCCTTAGTTCAGTGTATTTTAGCTTATCAGTGCAATCTCATAAGTAACTGAACGGTGTGAGCCAGCGGTGTATTTAGGTACTCACAATTCTGCTGTCCCCTTGCAACTGTCGTCCCCGTTCCCCCCCGCCACCCCCCGTTAAACTTTTTTTTTTCATCGCTTTTACATATATATATATATATATATATATATAAACAAACACAGATTTATTGAAACAATACTTCCCCAACACAATACTGAGTGCTGAAACCCAACAGAACTGAAGGCAATAGCTAGTTAAATAAATGTAAGGTTCGTAGTTACCTCTAAACTTTAAGCTCTATGGACAGTCTCTTATTATATATGACCGTACTTGGTGAGATTAGGAAAGTTTTCCTTTGTGAAAAGCACACTGGTCTAAAAGAGGCTGCTCCTGGGTGGCAAACTGCCATAGAACTAGCTGATGAGCTGTTGTTTGTTCCTGGTAGAGTGCTTATCTCTTCATATGCAAATTAAAATGACCCTAGGGAGGTCTCCCTATGGGTGATGGGGAAACCAGACGTGGACTCCTTGCCCAGTGTGCTTAGAGGAATGTGGATACACCACACTGACAAGGCCCATAGGAGGCCGAAATGATCGTCTGGGGTTGTCATGTTCCTTGTTCAGAGGAGAATTCCCTGGTATTTCGGGACTGGACTGACCTTACTTGGCCGGATCATACTGATATGCTTAAGGAACGTTTTCCTCTGTGAAAAGCACACTGGTCTAAAAGAGGCAGCTCCTGGGTGGTAAATCGCCATAGAACTAGCTGATGAGCTGTTATTTGTTCCTGGTAGAGTGCTTCTATCTTTGTATGCAAAGTCTCTTATTATACCCTCTTTGAATGTAAGCTCCTTGGGAAAAATCTCCCATTATGGTCCTGTATAATGCTTCTAAAATAACTGCAAGTTTCATACAAACAGTGTGCAGCCCCCACCCCTCCAATCTGTTACCCTAGGCAAGTGCCTTGTTTGCCTAGGCAAAAACATGCCCCTGGCAAGAGCACAGTGTTATCTATAAGGCACACATAAACTAATGCCCTTTAGCTGTGAAAAACTGTCAAATGCATTCAGATAGGAGGCGGCCTACAATGGCTTAGAAATTATCATTTGAAACAGCCTAGGAGGAATATTTATCAAAGATCTGTCGGACCTGATCCGACAGTGAGGATCAGGTCTGACAGACCTTGCTGAATGCAGAGAGCAATACGCTCTCCATATTCAGCATTGCACCAGCAGCTCTTGTGAGCTGCTGGTGCAACACCGCCCCCTGCAGATTCAGGGCCACCAGCAGGGGGTGTTAATCAACCCGATCGTATTCGATCGGGTTGAATTGCGACAATCTCTGTCCGCCTCCTCAGAGCAGATGGACAGGTTATGGAGCAGCGGTCTTTAGGCTGCTGCTTCATAACTGGTGTCTCTGACGAGCCTACAGGCTCGCCAGAAACACGGGCCCTCAAGCTCCATTTGAAGCTTGATAAATGGGCCTCTAGGTTTAGCTCTTAGCTAAGAATACCCAGAGAACAAAGCAAATTTGATGATAAAAGTAAATAGGAAAGTTGTTTAAAATGGCATGCCCTATCTGAATCGTGAAAGTTTAATTTTGACTAGACTGCCCCTTTAAGACATGTGCACACTCTTCATTCTATCTCAGTATGCTTTAATGAAGAGGAGCTAAGTTTGATATTAGAAGTAAATTTGAATTTGAATCATGAAACTAAAGTTGGATTTCATGTCCTGTTAACTATAAAGTTATGTCTCTTTTTTATTACATTGCTGGTCTAAGCATTTAAATCCTAATAACTGTCTTGAAAGAAATTACACCTTTTTATTGCCTCATCTTCCAATCAGAGACTTTCTTTAATCTAACACTGCTTACATTCTACAAGAAACTGTGCGTTGGCGTGCCAGGGATATTTTATATTCACTCAACAAATCCTTTTGCTACCCTAGACTACAAGGCAGGTATTTAGCATCCAAGAGTCGCACGGCTCAATGCAAACAAAATGCAATCTATGAGCTGCAGCTGCATGAAGGGTAATTATATTTAGTAATAGAGTGTATGCCAACATTTCTAGATGTACGGTGCAAGCGTTTAGCATAGTGACAATACCAAACATAATTCAGCTGTGTATAGGTAAACTGCAGGAGCCACAGTGCGCAGGTGTCACACACTATAAGAATCGCGGCTGCACGCTAATCCGAGTTACTATCTGAGAAGATTTGCCAAAGCTTAATTACATTTAATTAGGTTGGTGCAGCTGTCTTACCGATTGAAGAAAGCAGCACAAGAAAATGAGTCTACTTAATCACATTCTCGTTTATGGATGCACTTTAGCATTTCTGACACTACTTACTGTTTTACCAAAGTACTAAATTAAAGTGGCTTATAGTTTGTTTATTTGTTATTCACTAATGTGATTGAATTTTCACACTAGTACGACTTAGAAAGGCAATATGCAATAAAAAATCCAGTCCTAGATTTGCAGTATTTTTGTTTGTAGAATTACATTATAACAGATTTTCCTTGGAGATAAACCAAACCATTTTATACCAAAGTTTCTTCAAAGCTCTGAAATACTTATGTTTTATGTATAGAGCCAAGAATAATATAAATTCTTTATATATACAGTATATATAAAAAAATGTGGGAAGTTTTTTGCTTACATATCATAAGTGTGCTTTCAAAATAGACCAATATTTTTTTTAGAAATCACATGACAAAGTGATTAATTTCTTTTTCAAGTTCCTCTGATATGGGAAAAGTAAAATTGCTTGCAGATAAAATCAGGCAAATGATTTCCCCATATCAACCACATAACTGCACAATTTTTCTATTAATTGGCAAAACTGTAAACACTATTTTAATTACTTGATTAAAAAAATCCCTCTTACAAATCATCGTCAAGGAGAGATTTCATCTCCTTCTGGTAGGTTTTGGTGGGATCAGTAGGGAGACAAAGATAGTTAGTTTCATCCTGTAATTGCCTAAGAGCCTCTCCCACATAATCTTGTCTATCCAAAACTACCTCTGAACCCCCCTTGTCTGCTGAACGTATGTCTATGTTCTTATTGGCTTTTAGTTCTTGAAGGGCCTGTCTCTCTTTTACAGAAAGATTGTATTTCAGGTGATACCTGTGACCATTAGGGGGGTCTTGTGTGAACGCCAAAGCTGTAAGGTCATTTTCTACTCTTTTGTAAAAAAAGTTTTGGTCATTTCATTATTACTATGACATTTAATCCAGTTTATTTCCCAAGTGCATACTCTCCTTGTTCCAACTTTATATATATATATATATATATATATATATATATATATATATATATATATATATATATATATATATATATATATATACACAGTACTGTGTAAATGTCTTAGGCCACCATTAGATTCGTTGTTTTAGAAATGGTATAGTTATTAGTGACCATATATAATTATTTAAAATAATCGATAATGTCCAGTACAATGTTAAGCCCCAGTGGTGCAAGCTGCTGGAGGTTCCACACCAAATCCTCCAAACAAACACAAGTGATTAAGTCTAAATGAAAGCAGCACTCACTAAACAATATAAAATTTCATAGCTTCATTTGGAGTTTCCCCATGGTACAACGATTAAGACAACAATGTTTCGGGCATGTTGCCCTTAGTCATGTCAAGTAACTTACATGACTAAGGGCAATAAGCCCAAAACATTGTTGTCTTAATCTTTGTACAATGGGGAAACTCCAAATAAAGCTGTGAAATTTTATATTGTTTGGTGAGTGCTGCTGTCATTTGGACTTATTCATATATAATTATTTCTCAGTCTCTTTAATAGAATACAACCAGAAAATGCAGATATTTGTATGCAGTATTAAAAAACAGTAAACAAATCAAATAAAAAAGGCTCTATAGGCTAAAGTGGCAAGTATTTAGTGTGACCTCCCTTTATACTTGAGCAATAGCAGGAACCTGGCTCTCGTAAACCTAAATTAAATGAAACCCTAATTAATATCATTGCACCTGTATTTGTCCTACTATTTCATATCAAAATGAATGCTGTGAAAAAGATCTATTACACCAGGTTTGTACAAGACATGCTTGAGCATTACATACACATGCAGTATGAGTTTAATTCATTGGAAGCTTTCTAATAAGACCAACTTTCAATCACATCATTCCATTCAAAATGCCAAAGATCACAGAATTTGACAGACATAAAATCATACTTTTGCATCAGCATTGTCATTCTCAAAGAGAAATCAGCAAACAAACTGGATACTCTGAAGAATCAGGAGAGGTCCAGCACAAAAAATAGACTGGAAGGCCAAGGAAACTTTCAAAATCTAATGAGAAGTTTCTCAGAGTTTCTTCTTTGAGAGACGAAATCCAGCAAGGACCTAGCTTAGCATCTAGCAGCTTCGTCGGGATGCCAAGTTGACTCTTCTACAGCTTGTTCAGGAATGGTCTTTGTGGAAGGGCAAAGAAACCACTTTGTTTTGAAGGGGAACAGTGTAAAAAGGCTAAGATATGCTAAAACTTACAAAAATTGGAATGCAGATCAGTGGAAAAGAGTATTATGGAGTGACAAATACAAGTTTAAATTTGTGGGTCTATTGTCAAAAATATGTGAAAAGAAGAGTTGGAGAGAGATGGAAGAATGAGTGATTGTGGCCTTCAGTGAAACATGGTGGAGAGTCTGGTCTGGTTTGGGGTTGCAGTTGGCGATATTATGTATGTGTGTGTGTGTGTGTGTATGTATGTATTTGTGTGTATGTGTGTGTATATGTGCACATACACACACACATCACAAGATAATTAATAAAATTTGATAATACAAGTAAATTATAAAGTTCTTTAAAACTGTTCGCTCTCTCCAGACCATGAATTTTAACGTTGCTGTTCCTTACAATGTGTCTACAAACTTTTGCAGACCTGTTGTGAACTGCTAAAATGAAACCATATATGATTCTGATCATGTGGAGATTAAAGTTACAAATTTTATTAATTTAGAAAGGAAAATATATATACAATAAAATACTTATATTTTTATAAATGTTATATTCGCTATTAGTTAATTCTGACATTTACTCTTCACCATTGACACCTACGTTGTCCATTTTCATGCCTTAAATAAAGAAATGTTTTGCGTATTTTGTGAAGGGTGGCAGTCATCTCTTTTATGACCTCAAGCCTGTCATTTTATCTTAGCGGTGCCAGATGTAGTTTGCTAATCATAACAACATGTTTCTGTCTCCCCCTTGGAAGCTGTCAAAGCTTATTCTCCTTTCATACTAATTAACTTGCTTCTGTATCGAAGTGAAAACTCTTATCACACAGCATCTCAAAACCCCATTCCATTAAAGAACAACCACATTTTGTGCCGCCCATGAATGTCATTCTAGTATTTGGTACAGGGTCTTGATATCACTTAGTTTAACAGTGACTTGTTATAAGCCAATACAAATTATTTCTAGATATCTAAAGCTACTGACCCCACATTTTTTTATTTTTATTATTGATACAGTTTTATAATTAGAGATGATTATGACCAGTGGTGAGAAAATATCACTATAGTTTATCAAAAGAAAAAAGATATTAGATCACTATTAAAGGGATAGTAAACACCAAAAATGTTATTGTTTAAAAAGATAAATAATCCCTTTAGTTACCATTTCCCAGTTTTGCATAACCAACACTGTTATAGAAATATACTTTTTACCTTTTTTTTTTTTTAATTTTCTTTTTATTGAAAATTTAAATATTCATAACAACAAATATCAGCATGGAAATGATTTTACAGTGTCAAATATTGCTAATTAGAGCTATATGTTCATGAGTGTCGTTGCTTTATAAACTGTAATCAGTTAGTCCATGTGGGTTAAATAACAAGTAAACAGATAAACAAACAAACTATTCAATAGAATAAATATATTAACTTACGTCTGCATGTCTTTATCCGGATCGTCACTGGCTCTTGGATTAAATGTTTATCGAAGTGTAGCATGATCTGTTCATTTCATGGAGAAGATTTACATCCTTTCTGTTTGGTGATAGTTAGTATAATTCCCTAGGGGGGAGGAGTGGCATTCCTAGGGGTATGTGAGGTAGTTGCTGTATGTAGGGATTCTTGCCAGAGAAATTTGGCATCTAGCAGGGTATTTACTTTGTTACGGCACAGGTAACCGTATTGTTCTAGTGTGAATTGTTCATCTACTTCTTCAAGCCACATTGCTTTAGTTATGGTTAGATGTTTCTTCCAATTGCGGGCTATTAATTTCCTCGCGCTGTTAAGGCCTATTTGGAGCATTAAAAGTCGCAAGCGACATGGTAAATTGGGGAGATCATTGAGTAATGCTATTTGTGGGCTTAGTATAAATTCAGTTGAAAGACTTTGCCTGAAGTGTTGCTCTACCGCCTTCCATAGGGGGCGCACTTTGGGGCATCGCCACCACATGTGAAGTAGGCTACCATGTCTCTTGCCGCAACGCCAGCATTTGTCTGATAGGTTTGGGTAAATACTACTTAGCTTTGACGGGGTTAAATACCACCTCATTATAATCTTGTAGTTAAGCTCTAATATTACTGGTGAGGTTGAGGATTTTTTGATTAATTTAAATATGTTGGCCCAGTTATCATCTGGTATGTGACTACCTATATCTGTGTTCCATTTAGCTGAATATGGAGGTAGGGAGTCTCTAGTGTTCTTGATTAATATTTTACGGGAGAGCAAAGTGTTCCCCTTGGTATAATCCCTCCATGGCACAATGTTTCGAATGTGGTGGGTGTTCTTAGTAAGTCCGCTTTGAATGGGGAGGTATGAACGAAGTGATGTAATTGTGCGTATTTTAGCCAATTGTTGTATTTGCCTTGTGCTATGTTGGTTAATTTGTCTCTTTCTAGTAGTTTACCTGCTTCCGTGAAATTTAGTAAAGGGATGGTATAGTCCCACTCAGAAAGCCTCTGAAATCCTTTGTCAAGACCACCCACCATCTCTGTGTTTAGAACGATCGGAAAAAGGGGAGATCTGGAAGTCGAGATGTATGGTCTGGAGGATGTAATTTGGTCCCAGGTCTGAAATAAGTGTTTGTGAATTTCTAGGTGTCTACATTGGGGTGGTCTTAATTTGCTAGGTACCCAACATAACGCATGTACCAGTGGAGCTCTGAGTATGTGAGAATCTAATGCCACTCATGCCCTACATTCCTGTTTCCCGTGCCAGTCAAGTATTCTTTGTAATGTGACCGCTAGGTAGTACTCTTCAATTTTTGGTAGCCCTAACCCTCCATCAGTAGTTGACCTATACATCGTATCTCTGTTAACTCTAGGCTTAGTTTTCCCCCATACAAAGGAATTAAGGCTGTTTTGAAGACGGTTCAGGTACCAACGGGGTAAGTGCATAGGTAATGTCTGTAGTATATATGTAATCCTAGGGAGTGTGGTCATTTTTAGGGCTTGGATTCGACCCCACCATGAGAGAGGTTTACTTGCCCATGTCTGAAGGTCTTGTTGAGTATTGTTTAATAAAGTTACGTAATTTTTATCAAAGAGTGTTGTTTGTTTGGGGGCAAGGTGAATTCCTAAGTATTTTATTGAATCCTTTCTTAATTTTAATGGGCTTATCTTCGCTAATGATTGAAATTTAGCTTCTGATAGACTAACATTCAAGATCTCTGACTTTTGTTTGTTAACTAGAAAGTTTGAATATCGCCCATATCTGTCTAATTCAGTTAAGAGTTCTGGGATGGTTGTTAGGGGTGAGGTAACTGAGAATAATAAGTCATCAGCAAATGCTGCGATTTTATAGGATTGGTTGTTGAACGATATTCCTTTAATGTTTTGGTTTTTACGAACATGAGAAGTGAGGACCTCCATCGTTAAAATGAATAAGATTGGGGATAGGGGGCAGCCCTGGCGCGTGCCATTGTGTATGGGGAAAGTGTCTGATAGTATACCATTAGCTTTTATTTTTGCATTTGGGTGGGAATATAGATTAAATATTCTGTTAATTATTTTTGGGCCAAATCCAATGTTTTTAAGCGTTTCTAGAAGGAACTGCCAATCTGTTCGATCGAATGCCTTCTCGGCGTCGATGGCTATCATTACGGATTCTATTTTATGGGTCTTAGCATATTCTATGAGGGTTAAGGCTCTGATAGTATTATCCCTGGCTTCTCGGCCAGGGACAAATCCTACTTGATCTGTGTGGACTATATCGTTAAGAATGGAGTTTATACGGTTCGCTATGATTTTCCCTAAAATCTTAAGATCTGTGTTTAGTAGCGATATAGGCCGATAGCTACCTGGGTCCTCTTGTGGTTTTTCTGGTTTCAGAATTACAGATATATGGGCTGTTAGAGATTCTATAGAGAGTTGTGTGCCTTCGGCTAAGGATTTAAAAAGATTTAGTAAATGTGGGGCTAAAATAGGACAATGTGTTTTGTAGTATTGATTGGTTAATCCGTCAGGTCCTGGACTCTTGCCTGTTGGAAGGCTCCGAATAGCTTTCACTATTTCTGTTAATGTTATATCTGCTTCTAGGTCGTTTACCTGGGTTTGTGATAATTTGTTTAAATCTGCTGAAGTTATGTACGCTTTCATATTTTGTACGTGGTCGAGTGAAGCAGTTTTTGTCAGGTTGTATAATTGCTGGTAGAAGCTACGAAAGTGGGCTGCTATCTCCTTGCTGTCAACTACATAGTCTCCTTGTTTAGTTCTGAGCTTGTGAATATGTGTAAGGGTATTCTTATCTTTTAGGGTATTAGCAAGGATTTTGCCTGGGCGGTTCCCTTCATAGTAGTATTTCTTTCGCAGGTTTAACATTTTTCTTTGGGTTTCAGTGTACAGTAGTGTATTAAGTTCCTTTCGTGTAGCTGTCAGCGTTGTTAGAAGAGTTCTGTCTGAGGGGGATTGCTTGTGTCGAGTTTCTAGGTCATTGAGACTGTTGGTAAGAGCGTTTAGCTGAGTGTTGTATTGTTTTGTGATGTATGCTTTGTGTTTTATACATTCTCCGCGTATTACTGCTTTATGTGCTTCCCATACGAACATCGGGTGAGTTTCTAGGTTAGCATTTAGGTTAAAGTATTCTGTTAGTGCTGTCTTGAGTTTTTGGGCTGTTGGTGGGTGGTGTAGGAGGTAAGGGTCAAGTCGCCATGTGTATGGGTAAAGCGCAGTGTCGGGCCAGTTTAAATCCAAGGTCACCATAGAGTGATCTGACCATGCTGTTGATAATATGTCAGTATTGGATAATAGGGATAGGCTAGATTGGTCTAGAAATAGATAGTCTAACCTTGAGTACATGGACCAAGGATGTGAGTAAAAGGAATACCCGCGTTGTGTAGGGTGTTGTAGTCTCCAAGTGTCTATGAGTCCCAGTTGTTTAACCCCTTAACGACTGAGGACGTGCAGGGTACGTCCTCAGAAAAAAGGCAGTTAATGCCTGAGAACGTACCCTGCACGTCCTCAGTGTGGAAAGCAGCTGGAAGCGATCCTGCTCGCTTCCAGCTGCTTTCCGGTTATTGCAGTGATGCCTCGATATGGAGGCATCCTGCAATAACCTTTTTAAGTCATCCGGTGCAGAGAGAGCCACTCTGTGGCCCTCTCTGCACCGGAGATCGGTGGCTACCTGCGTTGGTGGGTGGGAGCCGGACCGGGAGGCGGGTGGCGGCCATCGATGGCCATGTGGATCTGAAGGGGGGCGGGATCGTGGGCGGGGGTGGCTGGGGGCGCGCATGGGCGCGCGCGCGTGCACGGGAGGGTGGGGGCGGGCGCGTGCACGGGGAGGGAGCGGGTGGGAACCGCTACACTGCAGAAAATGGGGATATAAAAAATATAATAACTAAAAATCCAAACAATCAGCAAGGTGGTGGGGGTTTGTTTGTGGGGGGTGGGGGGTTGGGGGAAGCTACACTACAGAAAAAAACAAAAAAAAACCCAAAAAAGCACTTTTTATTGTAAACTGGGTACTGGCAGACAGCTGCCAGTACCCAAGATGGCCCCCAATAAGGCAGAGGGGAGGGTTAGAGAGCGGTTTTGGGGGGGATCAGGGAGGTTGGGGGCTAAGGGGGGGATCCTACACAGTAGCATATGTAAATATGCTAAAAAAAATTTCATTTTTTTTTTTAAAAACCCTTTTATTTTAGTACTGGCAGACTTTCTGCCAGTACTTAAGATGGCGGGGACAATTGTGGGGTGGGGGAGGGAAGGGAGCTGTTTGGGAGGGATCAGGGGGTGGGATGTGTCAGATGGGAGGCTGATCTCTACACTAAAGCTAAAATTAACCCTGCAAGCTCACTACAAACTCCCTAATTAACCCTTTCACTGCTAGCCATAATACACGTGTGAGGCGCAACAGGATTTAGTGGCCTTCTAATTACCAGAAAGCAACGCCAAAGTCATATATGTCTGCTATTTCTGAACAAAGGGGATCCCAGACAAGCATTTACAACCATTTGTGCCATAATTGCACAAGCTGTTTGTAAATGATTTCAGTGAGAAACCTAAAATTGTGAAAAATTTTACATTTTTTTTAATTTGATCGCATTTGGCGGTGAAATGGTGGCATGAAATATACCAAAATGTGCCTAGATCAATACTTGGGGTTGTCTACTACACTACACTAAAGCTAAAATTAACCCTACAAGCTCCCTAAAAGCTCCCTAATTAACCCCTTAACTGCTGGGCATGATACACTTGTGGTGCGCAGTGGCATTTAGCGGCCTTCTAATTACCAAAAAGCAACGCCAAAGCCATATATGTGTGCTATTTCTGAACAAAGGGGATCCCAGAGAGGAATTTACAACCATTTATGCCATAATTGCACAAGCTGTTTGTAAATGATTTCAGTGAGAAACCTAAAGTTTGTGAAAAAATTTGTGAAAAAGTGAACAATTTTTTGTATTTGATCGCATTTGGCGGTGAAATGGTGGTATGAAATATACCAAAATTGGCCTAGATCAATACTTTGGGATGTCTACTAAAAAAAAATATATACTTGTCAAGGGATATTCAGGGATTCCTGAAAGATATCAGTGTTCTAATGTAACTAGCGCTAATTTTGGAAAAAAATGGTTTGGAAATAGCAAAGTGCTACTTGTATTTATGGCCCTATAACTTGCAAAAAAAGCAAAGAACATGTAAACATTGGGTATTTCTAAACTCAGGACAAAATTTAGAAACTATTTAGCATGGGTGTTTTTTGGTGGTTTTAGATATGTAACAGATTTTGGGGGTCAAAGTTAGAAAAAGTGTGTTTTTTTCCATTTTTTCCTCATATTTTATAATTTTTTTTATAGTAAATTATAAGATATGATGAAAATAATGGTATCTTTAGAAAGTCCATTTAATGGCGAGAAAAACGGTATATAATATGTGCGGGTACAGTAAATGAGTAAGAAGAAAATTACAGCTAAACACAAACACCGCAAAAATGTAAAAATAGCCTTGGTCCCAAACGGACAGAAAATGGAAAAGTGCTCTGGTCACTAAGGGGTTAAGGCATGAGTAAGTAGCATTGGGGGGCCGTGATGTGTTGTTTGTGTTTAAGGAGGTAGAGTCAAGTAGAGGGTCTAAGGTAACGTTTAGGTCTCCACCCAGTACTACTGTGCCTTTACGTGATTCATGTATCATGCGGTTGAGAGTATTGAAAAATCTGCTCTTATTTGTATTGGGAGCGTATACATTAACTAAAGTGATTGGTCTATTGTAAAGTAGGCCTACTAAGATTAATATCCTCCCTTCTTTGTCTGATATGTTATGGAACAATTGAAAGGGTAGGGATGAGTGGAGGAGGATTCCTACTTCATTTATTTTCCTTTCGTGGGAATTAAAGAAACTGAGAGGGAAGTGTTTGTTCGAGTATTTGGGATCGTTTGCTCGGGGGAAATGAGTCTCCTGTAGGAATATGATGGAGCCTCTTTGTTTGGTGAACCAATGTATTGCGACTGACCTTTTTGTAGGTGAATTCAAACCTTTAGCGTTTTGGGATATTATTGTGAGAGATCTAGGGATCATGAGTAATGTTTGTGTGAGCATCTGCTATTAAGGTTTCCAGGTTTGTCTTACCATATGGGGAGATTATGTGCTTCTTGGAGGTGCAGTGTACTGAGGAGGTCTTTGTAGAGTTGTAGTGCTTACTGTGAACATGAGATGAGTAGAGTGTGAGCCAGTGTATCGATCCGGATTTTGCAGAGAATCTGAAATACAAAAACATGCATTGAGAAATGTAACATAACAAAATTAAGATTACAGTAAATAACATTAAATATAAATTCAAGTCTAAATCTAGGTTCGGACTTAAATCTAAAACAGGGTGGGGGGAGAGTGGTAGCAGACTAGGGTCACTACCGTTCCTCAAAATAGGGCTAGTGCTAGAATTACATTAAGGTGGGATTCCCTCTAATTATGGGGATTCTGACTATAGTGGTATAAATCCCCTAGGGGGGAAAAAGGGTGTGCAGGGGGATTATTCTTGGGTCTCATTATGCTGAAACATTAGGTTGTCTATAAACCTGCATCTAAGAGTCAAAATATACTACTCGCTGGGAAGTCGTAGTCTCTTCTAGGAGTAGAAGTGGGGTTAGTTAGGTAGTTAAAGTTCCAGATAGTGGGGGTTAGACCTCAAGGTGGGTTTGTGGGGGTGTTCAGCGTCGGACTGGAGGTGTTGGGGTCAATTTTACGTTTCTTGGGTACTGTGTTCCATTTTTGTCTCTGTAGCTTTGGAGGGTACCGATCAGATGTTGGTTCACCTTCCTCTTGATCTGCAGTTTGGGGTATATGCTTCGGTAGTGGAATGTTCAGTTGTGTGCAAAAGGAGTTGAGATCTTCTAGGTCTTTGTAGGTGATTTCCTTGTTGTCTTTTGTTACTCTGAGTGCGAAAGGGAACCCCCAACGATATGGGATTTAGTGGTCTTGTAAGTGAGCAGTTAAGAACTTGACATCCCGCCTTCTAGTGAGAGTTAGCGGGCTGAGATCTGCAAAGATTTGTATTGTATCTCCGTCTTTGTAAATTGGTGCTTTTTTTCTTGCTGCATTCAGTAGTTTTTCTTTGTCTTTGAAGTTATGGCACCTTAGGATAATGTCTCTTGGTGGAGCTTTGGGTGAGGGCTTAGGTTTCAACGCCCTGTGTACTCTGTCTAATGAAATGTCTGTATCTTCCTCGCTGTCAAGAAGGAAGTTAAATAGGCCTTGTAAGTATTTTTGGAGTTCAGTGCTTAAGATTTTCTCTGTTACTCCTCTAATTCGTAGATTTTGGCGTCTGCCACGATTGTCTAAATCTTCAATCTGCATCTGCATTTGTCTTATCTCCTCTGCTTGCTGTTGGAGTTGCATAGAGTGTAGGTTAATTGGTTCTGAGATTTCTTCTGCATGGTTTTCTAAGTTATGCACTCTGTTACCCAAGTCAGTGATTTCTTTTTTAACATCAGAAAGTCCTTCTTTTATAAGCAAACTAACTTGGGTCATAAATGTTGTAAAGTCCTCCTTGGTTGGCAGAAATTTTAAATCAGCTTTAGTTATAGGAGTGAGGAGGTCTGTTGGAGAGTTATCCACTTCTTCTTCGTGTGTGCTCTCAGAGCTGTGTGGGGAGCTTGGAGCTATATTTGTTTTAGCATCCATTGTTTTAAAAAAAAGAGTTTAGTTTAGCAGTCGGCTGCACAGTTGATTTGTTAGCTTTGTCTCCCTTAGGCAAACGTTTAGACGTCATTCTAATGCAGCGTGTTTTTATAGAATGGAAGAAGGTATTTTATTTGAATAATGCTGTTTGCTGCAGCTCTTTCTCTTTGCCGTATGAGCAAGTCAGCCTGTGGCTGTATATTAGAACTGGTTGTTTTGCTGCAGTTGTGTCTCTTAATAATTCTTTTTATAGTTCATTGCATTTTGGGCCCTTATCTGTGTTACGTATGTTGTTATCCTGAATTGTAATGTAAGGGAGTCCCAGTTTATGCTATTTGCAGCACTGCTAGTAGGCTATATGGTAGCTGTATGGTCACCCTGTTACAGGTTCATGTTTGGGCTGATGGCGGCAGTTTAGTATGTGGGCCTACTGTTGTCCGGTGTTTGGGAGCAGGAGCGTGGAGTAACGCTCGTGTTATGGATTGCTGCGACTGGTGTATGCGTGGTCGGGAGGTATACTTATCTCCGATTAGGATTTTCTTGTCTGTCGGCAGCTTCTGTTCTTCGATCGAATCTTACTGTATTGCGGCATGTGAGCGGTGGGCCTAAGATGGCACTTCACTATACCCTGCTGCGTTGTTGCGGTCGGCGGTTGAATCTCTATGCAAGGTTTGGGTGCTCTCTATATTTAAACAGTTTGATGCCCCTGGGTATTAGAAGTCTGCCCGGACATTTTGTGGGGTGTTTTGAGCGGTGGGAACCCCTGTTTGTAAGCCCTTATGGGGAACTTCACTCGGAGCTACACTTAGTTGCGGCCATGCTGGTCCTTGGCTCGGCTCCGCCCCCTACTTTTTACCTTTTTAATTACCATGTATCTAAGCTTCTGCAGATTGCCTCCTCAGATCTTTTGTCAGACTTGCATTTCAGGCAATTAGTGCTGACTCTTAAATAACTCCACGTGCGTAAGCACAATCGCCTAGATTACGAGTTTTTGTCGGTAAGGCTGTGCGGGGCTAAAAGCCTTTTTTTCTTACCGCTCACTTAAGTCAACGCTGGTATTACAGGTTTTCTTCAAGCCGACGTTAGCCTCAGAAAAGTGAGCGTTGAGCAAAATTTAGCTCCACATCTCCCTGTAATACCAGCGTTGCTTACGGTAGCGGTAAGCTGCCAAAACATGCTCGTGCACGATTTCCCCATAGGAAACAATGGGGCTGAGCTGGCTGAAAAAATCCTAGCACCTGCAAAAAAGCAGCGTTCAGCTTCTAACGCAGCCCCATTGTTTCCTATGGGAAAATGAATTTTATGTCTGCACCTAACACCCTAACATGAACCCCTAGTCTAAACACCCCTAATATTACACTTATTAACCCCTAATCTGCCGCCCCCACTATCGCTGACACCTACATTATATTATTAACCCCTAATCTGCCGCTCCGGACACCACCGCAACCTACATTATACTTATAAACCTCTAATCTACTGCCCCCAACATTGCCAACACCTACATTATAGTTATTAACCCCTAATCTGCCCCGCCAATGTTGCCGCAACTATATTACATTTATTAACCCCTAATCTGCTGCCGCCAACGTCGCCGCCACTATAATAAATTTATTAACCCCTAAACCTAAGTCTAACCCTAACACCCCCTAACTTAAATGTAATTTAAAATAATCTACATAAATTTACTACAATTAAATAAATTATTCCTATTTAAAACTAAATACTTACCTATAAAATAAACCCTAAGATAGCTACAATATAACTAATAGTTACATTGTAGCTAGCTTAGGGTTTATTTTTATTTTACAGGCAAGTTTGTATTTATTTTAACTAGGTAGAATAGTTATTAAATAGTTATTAACTATTTAATAACTACCTAGCTAAAATAAGTACAAAAGTACCTGTAAAATAAACCCTAACCTAAGTTACAATTACACCTAACACTACACTATAATTAAACAAATTACCTAAACTACCTACAATTAATTACAATTAAATGAAATAAACTAAATTACGGAAAAAAAACATTAAGTTTTAAATAGGATTTAGTTTTAAATAGGATTAATTTATTTAATAGTAGTAATTTAATTTTGTTTTATTTAAATTATATTTAAGTTAGGGGGGGTTAGGGTTAGATTTATATTTAGGGGTTAATAAATTTAATATAGTAGCAGCGACGTTGGGGGTGGCAGATTAGGGGTTAATAAATGTAGGTAGGTGTCGGCGATGTTAGGGATGGGAGATTAGGGGTTAATAAAATGTAACTAGTGTTTGTGAGGCGGGAGTGCAGCGGTTTAGGGGTTAATACATTTATTAAACTGGCGGCGATGTCCGGTCAGCAGATTAGGGGTTAAATAATTTTATTATAGTGTTTGTTATGTGGGGGGGCCTCGGTTTAGGGGTTAATAGGTAGTTTATGGGTGTTAGTGTACTTTGTAGCACTTTAGTTAAGAGCTTTATGTTACGGCGTTAGCCCATAAAACTCTTAACTACTGACTTTTATATGCGGTAGGAGTCTGGACAGGAGAGGGTCTACCGCTCACTATTTCAGGCGATCGAAATAAGGGCGTTAGGCAAATCCCATTAAAAAGATAGGATACGAATTTGACGTAAGGGGATTTGCGGTAAGATAAAATTGTGGAAAAAAGTGAGCGGTAGACCCTCTCCTGCCTGACTCATAATACCAGCCGGTGTTAAAAAGCAGCGTTGGGACCCCTCAACGCTACTTTTTAAGGCCAACGCAAGACTCGTAATCTAGGTGAATGT